>NW_007219702.1:0-9494 GCF_000164805.1 Carlito syrichta | reverse complement strand
AATGGAGACATCCCGCCTTGCCCCCAGTGATCAAATTTCTGTGATGTGGGGAAACTCTTTCGCATGGGGAGTTTTCAATCTTCCCAGGTGATAATAGGCTGACACTCACTGATTCACTTTAATACTTCCATTTAACTTTGAAAAAAACCAAAGGCCCAGGGAAGGCCTTTTTAAGTTTTTATTTCTTATGTTTTTGAGTCAGAGTCTCTCTCTGTGACTTCAGGCTGGAGTGCAGTTGCACCATCACGGGTCACCACAGAATCAACATCCTGTGCTCAAGTCATCCTTCCACCTTCTGAAAAGCTGGGACTGTCGACTTGTTCCACCATGCCTGGCTATTCTTTTTATTTTTGATTTTTTGGGGGTAGAGACATGATTTTGCTATGTTGCCCAGGCTGGCTTCCCAGAGTGCTGGATGACAGGTATGGGCCACCATGCTCAGCCAGAGAAGTCCTCCTTAGCAGAGATCTAAGGCTGAGGAGATAGGTCTGAATCACAGCCATGTGCTGACAGAAGCTGTCTAAATGCCAGTGAAGTGTCGCCTTCCTGGGTCCAGGGACCAGAGTCAGATTTGATGACGAAGGGCTGCCTTAGGTGTGAGAAGGAGCTTTGAGAAGAGTGAGTGCTGATGGTTCCTCCAGTTAGGAGGAAGGATTGTACCTACAGAGCCATGTTGGCCGATTCTGCTTGCAATGGGGTGACTTTCATTTTCTTTTTCTTTTTAGTGTCAGAGTCTCACTCTGTTACTCAGGCTAGAGTACAGCGGCACACTTACAGCTATTGCAGCCTGAACCTGCTGGGTTCAGTTGATCCGTCTTTCTTAGTCTTCCATGTAGCTGGAACTACAGATGTGCGCCACCACGTGTGACTAACTTTTTGATTTATTGCAGAGACAAGGACTCACCAGTGTGCCCAGACTGGTCTCGAACCCCTGGTCTCTGGCAGTCCTCTTGCCTCAGCCTCCTAATGTGCTGGAATCACAGATGTGAGCCACCACACCTGTTTGAGCCTTTCTCGACACATGACCAGTCCTTTGTTCCCAGCTATCCCATGCCAGGATCTCTAGGTTTGCTCCTCTCTACACATGCCCTCACTGAGCTTTGGCCAGTTCTCATTGGCCGACTAACTGGTAGGCGATCTGGATGGAATGAATGAGGAGGTGCAGGCATCACCGCAGTTAACTAAAAGTCTGATGGAGAGTGGCATACACAAAGAGTGGTTCTCTTTCTTCGGCCACCAGTAGTCTGAAGGAGGCAGCGAAACTTCAGTGCAGTTGCTCAGGTGGAGCCTGTTTTCTGAGATCCTCAGGGCTTCCCCCATGCTCGCATGTCTTGGGCATAAGCTTCTATCTTCTGTGGCCCCAGACATCACATCTGCTTTCAAGGCAGGCGGCAGAGCGGGGTAGGGGAGTCAGCCCCAGAACGTATCTCGCATCTCTCTTGAAGGCCACAACTTCCTTGGTCCTGGAGCCTTCCGAGGACAACTGCATGTCCCTTGGTCCTGCCCTGGCTGCCCGGAACAGGAAGCATGGCTGGGGTGGCAGTGCCACAAGATCCGTTTGGGTGACTCATATTTCTGTCGTATGTTAGTAACAGCTTTGATTCCATTGCATTAAATTTTTTTTCTTCTTCCTTACGTATTCCGCTTGTGCAGGGTTTCAATGTACAGAAAGCTAGCAATAGTTACTGGCTGATCTGGGGCTTATTGGTATCAAAAAAGGTGGAGATGAGCACTTTCCAGATATTTTGCCTTCAGCATGATCCTTGCATTGTCACTGCATTGAAAACGGTCAAAGATATTGTTGTATTCAATATTCACTGAAGTCATATGAATTAAATAATAGTATCCCCATCCTACTGGAGAATGAACCAAGGATTAAAAAGGTGAAGTTACCTGCCTGAGATTATATATTGCTAAATGACAAAAACAGGATTTGGGTCAGTAGGACTCTCATTGTGAAAACCTGCCTAGGAGAGGTAGTGAAATCTTAAAGGTAGAAAATGATGTGCATCTTGAACAGGAGAGGGGCTTGATCATACATAGGGACAGTGTTGGGACAGTCTAAGAGGCATATCAGAATGAAACAGGAGGAAGAGTAAAATTATGGAAGTAAGTATCATGAGATTGAAGGTCATATATCTGGAGCGAGTGACGTTTACTTCTCAGAATGTCTCAAGGAATCACAAGTTTCCAGAAATGCTTTAAGTATGTGGGGCTTCCCTTCTCAAGACAAGGCATTGCAGGGCATAATGGCCCATATCCATTGAGTTTGTGTCTTTTATTCACTGCATTCATAGACCGCTTTAGGTACTTAGAGAGCAAAATATATCAATCCTGCTTTACTGGTATCAGCATGATTATTTTTTCTTCAATTGAGATGAATTTCACCAACAACTGTTTCCCAGTGATATCAGAGCAGCAGGCAGTTTAATGGAAGAGAGCAGCATGGAAGAGAGTAAGTATATGTCATTATTATAAGTGCTCAGATTTCTATAGGACTCTGTAGTGTCTTTTTAACATTCTGTAAACCTGCTATTGGTAGGGCTAAACCAAATGGAGATGTGAAGAAAAGAACTGTAGCTAAAAGGTAGATTAAATGCTTTTCCATTAGTAATCACATAAATGTAAATGGATTATACTACTAAAGGCAGAGATTAGCAGATTGGATTTAAAAACCCATGTGTGGATATGCTGTCTAGAAGAGATTTATTAGGGTACAAGAACACAAAGAGGTTGAAAGTAAAAGAATGACAATCATATTTAATGCTAATGATAGCCCAAAGAGTTCTGAGATGCTTATTATTTTTAGGCAAAATAGAGTTTAAATCAAAAGGTAAGAATAACTGGGGATTTCAATACCCTACTTTCAATAATGGCTAGAACAGCTAAACAGAAAAAATCAATAAAGAAATAGAAGACTCGAGCAACACTGTAAACCAGTTAGGCCTAAGACACACACATAAAGAACAATCCATCTAGCTGCAGCAGAAAATGCATTCTTCTCAAGTCAATATGAAATATTCTCCAGGATAGTTTGCATGTTAAGACACAGAGCAAATCTCAATATTTGAAACATACTGAGATCATACAGAGTAACTTTATAATCACAATGGAAAGAAACTAGAAAACTACAATGGAAGGGAAATAGGAATATATATAAATATGTCAAAATTAAGCAGTCCACTCATAAATAACCAATGTGTCAAAGAAGAAGTGACAGGGAAAATTAAAAATTACCTTGAGATCAATGAAATTCAAACAAAACATACCAAAACTTACGGGATGCAGTCAGAGCAATGCTGAGAGAGAATTTTATACATATAAATATATATTCTAAAGAAGAATCATCTCAAGTAAGTAACCTAACTGTACATCTAAATGAACTAGAAAAAGAACAGTATATTACATTGAGAGCTAGCAGGAAAAAAAGAGAATAGTAAGGTATTTGGTGAAAGGTAGTGAAATAGAGGCCGATTTGAAAAACCCACAGAAAATCTTAGACTAAATGACAAAAGACTTTCCTTTAAGATCAGGAACAAGGCAAGGATGTCTGCTTTCATCACTTCTGTTTAACATAGTACTGAAAGTCTTAGAGTAATTAGACAAGAAAAAAAAATGAGCACCCAATTTGGGAAGTAAGAAGTAAAATTATCTCTGTTTGCAGGTGACTTTACTTTTATGTTGAAAACTCTGTAAACATCATAAAAAATTGTGCTAACGAATACATGAATTTAGCAAAGTTGTAGGATATAAATTCAGCATACAAAATAAGTTGTGTTTCCAAACACTCACAATGAATACCTCGAAAAGGAAATTAAGACAGCTATTCCATTTACAATGATATGAAAAAGAATAAAATACTGAGGAATAAACTGAGTTAAGGAAGAGAAAGATTTGTATCAGTATTGAAAACTACCAAACATTGCTAAAGGAAATTAGAGACACAAATAAAGACATCTCGTGTCCATGAACTGACTTATTCTCAGACCTGCAAGTGACTCAGTGTCTCTGAATCCAGCCCCACTTGTGTAGGAGGGGAGGGAGTGCATCTGAAGTTGGCAGCCTGGCTCTGAGTTTCGGAAACTCCTGTCATGCTCATCTCCCAGCACCAAGGGCCCACTAACCTGGCCAGTGCTTGTCAGGTTCTCTCTGAGCAACATCTTCAGGAACTTGTAGGTTTATACTTTCTCTTTTTTTGAGTTGGAGTCTCACTCTGTCGCCCAAACTGGAGTGCAGTGGCCGCTCCTGGCCACCGCAGCCTCAACCTGCTGGGCTCCAGTGATCATTCAGCCTCAGCCTTCCAAGTAGCTGGAACTACAGGTGTGTGCTACCATGCCCGGCTAATTTTTTGATTTCTTGTGGAGATGAGGTCTCGCCAAGTTGCCCAGGTGGGTCTCGAACCCGCGGGCTCAGGCAATCCACTCATCTCAGCCACCCAAAGCATGGGATTACAGGCTGAGTCACCGAGCCTGGCTAGTTTAATACTTTCATCGAGGAGGGGGTGGTGAGGAGAATGATCATTTTCCTGGTGACTCTGACAGTTCACTTTCTGGCCTCTCTGTCCTAAGCACCTTTTCTTTCAAGTGAGTAGTACCAACAGCCCTTGGAAAGGAACTTGGAGTAGATACAGAATGAATGGAATTTGGTGGCTGTTATCTGCACCTTAGCAAGGAAAACCCAAAAGGAAAAGAAAAGATGCTGTTTCCCAGGGAAAGTAGGGGCCAAAAACTTTAAGAGAGAAGGAAGAGTTATTATTTCCAAGAATACAACCCTGAAAAATTAGCAACAGTTTTACAAAGAGCTTTCTGTTTGCTCTCTCTTTCTCCCTCTCTCCACACCCCCCCCCTTTTTTTCTTTTTTCTTTTGAGTACTGAAACTGTAAACAGCATGATTGTTACATGGGTATATGGCGTGATGGTGATGTTTGGGTTTCTGTTGAACTCATTGCCCAATAACTGAACATAGGACCCAATGTGTAGTTTTCCACTCCTTGTCCCCTCTGTCCCCCACAGCTTTTGTTGTCCCCAGTGTCTTACAGTTTCCATTTTTATGTCTATGTGTACTGAATGTTTAGCTCCCACTTGTAAGTGAGAACTTGCAGTATTTGATTTTGCGTTTCTGTTTTAATTCATTTAGCATAACGCCCTCCATCTACATCCATACTGCTGCAAAGGTCATGATTTTGTTCTTTGTTATGGCTGTGTAGTAGTCCATGGTTTATATGTACCACATTTTCTTGATCCTTTTGGCCATGGAAGAACACCTAGGTTGATTCTGTGTTTTTGCTATTGTGAATAGTGCTGCAGTAAACACATGAGTGCACATGAGTGTCCTTTTGGTGGAATGATTTCTTGTCCTTTAGGGATATGCTCACTAGTGGGATTTCTGGGTCAAATGATTGTTCTATTTTTAGTTCTTTGAGAAACCTCCAAACTGCTTTCATTATGGAGTGAACTGTCTTATATTCCCACCAGCTGTATATGAGTATTCCCCTTTTTCCCCAAACCTTGCAACCTCTGTTTTCTGTTTATTGTTGTTTTTTTTTTTCTTTTTTTGACTTTTTAATAACAGCCATCTGCCTGGTGTGATTTGGTATCCCATTGTAGTTTAGATTTGCATTTCTCTGAAGACTGGTGATGTTGAGTTTTTTTCACACTTTTTGGCTGCTTGTATGTCTTGTTTTGAAAAGCATTTGTCCATGTCCACTTTTTAAGGGGGTTATTTGTATCTTGTTGATTGATTTAAATTCCTTACAGATTCTGGATACTTGCTCTTTGCAGATGTATAGTTTGCAAATATTTACTCCTACCCTGTAGGTTGTTTCTTTACTCTGTTGATAGTTTATTATACTATGTAGAAGCTTTTTAGTTTAATTAGGACCCCAGTGCCAAATTTTGTTTTCCTCCTTTTGTTCTGGAGGTGTTAGTTATACATACTTTGCCCAGACCAATGTCCAGACAAGCATTTCCTAGGCTTTGTTTTAGATTTTGTAAAATAGTGTTCTGCTTTATTTCTTATCCCACACTTTCACCTCATTTGTGGGTCACTTTTCAGACAGTCTCGGCATCATTCGTAATGACACTGGGAGCAAGAAAGAAAATTATAGCAGAAAATATTATGCAATCTGGGCCTTATAAGTTGGTAGTAAGGCAGTGTTTCCTTTTCCCTCCAAGTTTTAGCTTTGATTTGATTGAATGGGCAGCATTGCTACCCAGGATATAATACACAATCACAATTTTCTACAAATGATTAAGGCATTTGGAGTTTCCCTGTCCAAGACCAAGCACTCTAGGGCATAATCTTCCACATACATTTTTGTTTGTGTCATTTATTCACTGTCTTCCTTCCTTTCCTTCCTTCCTTCCTTTCTTCCTTCTTTCGTTTCTCTCTCCTCTTCTTGATAATGTCTTTGTTCTGTCGGTTGCCAAGGCTGGAGTTCAGTGGTGAAATCACAGCTCAGTGAGTGCTGGGTGCAAGAGATCATCCTTCGTAAGCCTCCCAAGCAGCTGGACTACATGCATATAAATTCCTAGCCTCAAGCTATCCTCCCGCCGTGTTTTTCCAAAAGTGTTGGGACAACAGGCGTGAGCCACTAAGTGCACATATTTCTACAAGTCTATATATATCCTTGATTGTGTTATGCTATTATGTTAGCATTCTTTAGCCAACTATTGATGGAATAAAACCAAACTGAAATGTGAAGTAAAGAGCTACACGGAATCCTCTCAGTAACCTTTCACCAGCTATGGAGTCTATGGTTTAAAGTGTGAAAATCTACATTTTGAGATAACTCCTGCCATGCAGTGTCAGGTAGGTTCTTCCACTCTGGAGGCTGATCAGAGGACAGGAACCCGCATGCACATGGGGTTCCCTATTTCTTGAACAGGAGTCCTTAGTGGCACAATAACTTCCTGCTTAACACACTGTATGCATCTCAAGTGTATGGTGTGTTTACCAGAAACTTGTCAGGTAACACCTCTCTGTACATAGACATATTAACTAACACCAGTTTATATATGCAAGTGGAATTCTATGTTAGTTATATCCACTTAAAAGTGTAAAACAAAGTATAGGTCCAAGGTGCTTGTAAGAGTGTACTAAATAAAACCTTTTCTTTCCTTTTTTTTCATGCGTTTCAACAAAGGAGCCAGTGTCACATGGATATCTCCTGCACCAGACTATCTCCTTGGAAGTGTGGACAAAATTCCCGGTAATGGTAAATGGAAGTAGAAAAATTGGAATGGAGGGTCAATAAGCAATCGTTCTTTTTCCTCTTGCCTGAGTTTAGAACCAAATGTGAGACTGAGCTGAGGGTCCAGCAGATGGCGCGCAAACTCTCTTGTAGCCAAACCCCTGTACTTGGCTGGATAATGTGGGTGCTTCACCTGGAGTTAGGATCAGTGCCCAGCCACTGGTAGGGTTTAGGAACCCCATGATTTCCCCCAAGCTCCCACACTGTGAGAGTCTGTTACCATGAAATAGCATAAAGGGACTGGCCTTAGGCATACCCATAGAAATGACAATGGTGAAAAACATGCTCTTCCCCCAAAGTAGCTTCGTATTACAGGTATTTGATCACAGGTAATCAAGATCGAATCATATGTGAGAAATCTGTCAGAATCATGTCCAAATCTTCATTCTCTGCAGGCAAATGGATGCAAAAGGGGGAAGAAAGAACTGGTGGCAGACACATGATTCCTTCTCCCAACGGACCCAGGAAGGCCCTTTCTTCCCCTAGGGTCTTGGGGGAGGCAGGGGTTGAGCACATCCCTGGGGTGCCGTCCCTGAGGATTCCTCCCCTCCTCCCCAGGAGTGTGGAAAGTGTTCCCTCCAGCCAAAGAGGCTCAGCCTGGCAATCTGATGGGGGTAGATTGGCTTTGAAGACAGGAGGAACAGTTAGAATCCCATGAAGTATTTCTTCCCTCAAAAGATGTAGAGATTTAAGAGAGAAAAAAAACAGGACAAATGTGTCACTGTGTGAGCAAATGGGTGGTCTTTCCTGGGTGCAGCCACGTGAACTGGGCCAGTGACTCCCAAGCCCCACTGAGTGTCAGTCATGGGTGGAGGTGGAGAATGAGAAGAGCTAGTTTAAAGTGTTTAATCTTGGAATCCACCAGGGTCTCTGAAAGTGGAGCCTCAGAATCTACACATTTGTACATATTGCCAGAGTGACTCTTCCACAGTCAGCCAAGACCCAGCCTCTGGCATTAGGGGCCATCTACTCAGATGGCTTGGGATTCATTTACCACAGAATATGCTTTATAATGAATGCTGCTGATAGCTCTGATTTTGTCCTACACATTTTTTTCTAAGTTGCATGGTGATAATCATAAGTATGGGTGGGCATCTCTTTGGTACCTAGGTCTCCATTGGGTAGGTGAGGGGATGATTTTACACAGAGCACTACACGTCAGCTAGAATGGCCTCCTCGGCACGGTGCATTAATCCATTATTCTGTGACATGCCTACCCAGGGGTCCCAACATGATTTACATATGTGGAAGCTGAAGATTTCCTTATTGTCCTTGTTCTTGTATTAGACTGCTGCTCCCCTCATAGACAACGGTTTTCTTAAGTTGGAAAATAGTTTGGAATTGAACCGTGATGGTCAAAATTTGATAATTGTGTTTTTCCTAACAAAAAAAATCAGACCAATGATCAAAATCACAATTTATCATAAAACACAAGGATAAAAATATCCTTAAAAGTCCTTAGTGAAGCTTATGTGAATGAAAACTTTACAAGCTCAGTGATAATAAGTATAGACAGTGGATTTGCTTCTGGCATCATTTTCCTTCTGGTATTGAGAGAAGGAAATTCACAGTGCATGTTCAAGTGTGAAGTCTATCTTGTTTACAGCTCAGTGAAGGAGCAAGGCAAATACAACCCCTTCACAGATGACTCCAAGTTATCCAGAGTTTTCTGTCTCTGACTGTGAATCTCTTGATAAGTTGGCATTTCAAAAGTCAAGTCACTATGAGTGATATTAAATTGGGAGTTTTTTCTCTTTTCTAAGCCAGGTTGAATAAGGAAGAGATTCCTCTCTTTTCAAGGAATAGTTAGAACTTCCTGAGGCTGTTATCACACACACACACATGATGGCCTTAATCACATTGTGAAAATTCTCTGTCCCTTTTTTAGGCCAAGGAGGACCTACCAAGCTCACTGAAAACTGTGTCCCTCCAGCTCAGGGAGGTCTCGCATTAGGGGCTGGGGCTCCAGCCTGCTTTGAAATCAGCTGGGGGCATGAGATTCATTAATTCTCATCTTCTCCATTTCCTGTTTTTTTCTTTTTTCCTTATTTTTCTTTTTGAGTCAGGATCTCACTCTGTCACCCAGGCTAGAGTGCAGTGGCATGATCATGCCTCACCACAGCCTATACCTCATAGGCTCAGGTGGTCCTTCTGCCTCAGCCTCCAGTACAGGCATACAACCACACACCATGCCCAGATAATTGTGTGTATGTATGTGTGTGTGTGTGTGTGTGTGTGTGGG
>NW_007219701.1:0-6701 GCF_000164805.1 Carlito syrichta | reverse complement strand
AATGGAGACATCCCGCCTTGCCCCCAGTGATCAAATTTCTGTGATGTGGGGAAACTCTTTCGCATGGGGAGTTTTCAATCTTCCCAGGTGATAATAGGCTGACACTCACTGATTCACTTTAATACTTCCATTTAACTTTGAAAAAAACCAAAGGCCCAGGGAAGGCCTTTTTAAGTTTTTATTTCTTATGTTTTTGAGTCAGAGTCTCTCTCTGTGACTTCAGGCTGGAGTGCAGTTGCACCATCACGGGTCACCACAGAATCAACATCCTGTGCTCAAGTCATCCTTCCACCTTCTGAAAAGCTGGGACTGTCGACTTGTTCCACCATGCCTGGCTATTCTTTTTATTTTTGATTTTTTGGGGGTAGAGACATGATTTTGCTATGTTGCCCAGGCTGGCTTCCCAGAGTGCTGGATGACAGGTATGGGCCACCATGCTCAGCCAGAGAAGTCCTCCTTAGCAGAGATCTAAGGCTGAGGAGATAGGTCTGAATCACAGCCATGTGCTGACAGAAGCTGTCTAAATGCCAGTGAAGTGTCGCCTTCCTGGGTCCAGGGACCAGAGTCAGATTTGATGACTAAGGGCTGCCTTAGGTGTGAGAAGGAGCTTTGAGAAGAGTGAGTGCTGATGGTTCCTCCAGTTAGGAGGAAGGATTGTACCTACAGAGCCATGTTGGCCGATTCTGCTTGCAATGGGGTGACTTTCATTTTCTTTTTCTTTTTAGTGTCAGAGTCTCACTCTGTTACTCAGGCTAGAGTACAGCGGCACACTTACAGCTATTGCAGCCTGAACCTGCTGGGTTCAGTTGATCCGTCTTTCTTAGTCTTCCATGTAGCTGGAACTACAGATGTGCGCCACCACGTGTGACTAACTTTTTGATTTATTGCAGAGACAAGGACTCACCAGTGTGCCCAGACTGGTCTCGAACCCCTGGTCTCTGGCAGTCCTCTTGCCTCAGCCTCCTAATGTGCTGGAATCACAGATGTGAGCCACCACACCTGTTTGAGCCTTTCTCGACACATGACCAGTCCTTTGTTCCCAGCTATCCCATGCCAGGATCTCTAGGTTTGCTCCTCTCTACACATGCCCTCACTGAGCTTTGGCCAGTTCTCATTGGCCGACTAACTGGTAGGCGATCTGGATGGAATGAATGAGGAGGTGCAGGCATCACCGCAGTTAACTAAAAGTCTGATGGAGAGTGGCATACACAAAGAGTGGTTCTCTTTCTTCGGCCACCAGTAGTCTGAAGGAGGCAGCGAAACTTCAGTGCAGTTGCTCAGGTGGAGCCTGTTTTCTGAGATCCTCAGGGCTTCCCCCATGCTCGCATGTCTTGGGCATAAGCTTCTATCTTCTGTGGCCCCAGACATCACATCTGCTTTCAAGGCAGGCGGCAGAGCGGGGTAGGGGAGTCAGCCCCAGAACGTATCTCGCATCTCTCTTGAAGGCCACAACTTCCTTGGTCCTGGAGCCTTCCGAGGACAACTGCATGTCCCTTGGTCCTGCCCTGGCTGCCCGGGATAGGAAGCATGGCTGGGGTGGCAGTGCCACAAGATCCGTTTGGGTGACTCATATTTCTGTCGTATGTTAGTAACAGCTTTGATTCCATTGCATTAAATTTTTTTTCTTCTTCCTTACGTATTCCGCTTGTGCAGGGTTTCAATGTACAGAAAGCTAGCAATAGTTACTGGCTGATCTGGGGCTTATTGGTATCAAAAAAGGTGGAGATGAGCACTTTCCAGATATTTTGCCTTCAGCATGATCCTTGCATTGTCACTGCATTGAAAACGGTCAAAGATATTGTTGTATTCAATATTCACTGAAGTCATATGAATTAAATAATAGTATCCCCATCCTACTGGAGAATGAACCAAGGATTAAAAAGGTGAAGTTACCTGCCTGAGATTATATATTGCTAAATGACAAAAACAGGATTTGGGTCAGTAGGACTCTCATTGTGAAAACCTGCCTAGGAGAGGTAGTGAAATCTTAAAGGTAGAAAATGATGTGCATCTTGAACAGGAGAGGGGCTTGATCATACATAGGGACAGTGTTGGGACAGTCTAAGAGGCATATCAGAATGAAACAGGAGGAAGAGTAAAATTATGGAAGTAAGTATCATGAGATTGAAGGTCATATATCTGGAGCGAGTGACGTTTACTTCTCAGAATGTCTCAAGGAATCACAAGTTTCCAGAAATGCTTTAAGTATGTGGGGCTTCCCTTCTCAAGACAAGGCATTGCAGGGCATAATGGCCCATATCCATTGAGTTTGTGTCTTTTATTCACTGCATTCATAGACCGCTTTAGGTACTTAGAGAGCAAAATATATCAATCCTGCTTTACTGGTATCAGCATGATTATTTTTTCTTCAATTGAGATGAATTTCACCAACAACTGTTTCCCAGTGATATCAGAGCAGCAGGCAGTTTAATGGAAGAGAGCAGCATGGAAGAGAGTAAGTATATGTCATTATTATAAGTGCTCAGATTTCTATAGGACTCTGTAGTGTCTTTTTAACATTCTGTAAACCTGCTATTGGTAGGGCTAAACCAAATGGAGATGTGAAGAAAAGAACTGTAGCTAAAAGGTAGATTAAATGCTTTTCCATTAGTAATCACATAAATGTAAATGGATTATACTACTAAAGGCAGAGATTAGCAGATTGGATTTAAAAACCCATGTGTGGATATGCTGTCTAGAAGAGATTTATTAGGGTACAAGAACACAAAGAGGTTGAAAGTAAAAGAATGACAATCATATTTAATGCTAATGATAGCCCAAAGAGTTCTGAGATGCTTATTATTTTTAGGCAAAATAGAGTTTAAATCAAAAGGTAAGAATAACTGGGGATTTCAATACCCTACTTTCAATAATGGCTAGAACAGCTAAACAGAAAAAATCAATAAAGAAATAGAAGACTCGAGCAACACTGTAAACCAGTTAGGCCTAAGACACACACATAAAGAACAATCCATCTAGCTGCAGCAGAAAATGCATTCTTCTCAAGTCAATATGAAATATTCTCCAGGATAGTTTGCATGTTAAGACACAGAGCAAATCTCAATATTTGAAACATACTGAGATCATACAGAGTAACTTTTATAATCACAATGGAAAGAAACTAGAAAACTACAATGGAAGGGAAATAGGAATATATATAAATATGTCAAAATTAAGCAGTCCACTCATAAATAACCAATGTGTCAAAGAAGAAGTCACAGGGAAAATTAAAAATTACCTTGAGATCAATGAAATTCAAACAAAACATACCAAAACTTACGGGATGCAGTCAGAGCAATGCTGAGAGGGAATTTTATACATATAAATATATATTCTAAAGAAGAATCATCTCAAGTAAGTAACCTAACTGTACATCTAAATGAACTAGAAAAAGAATAGTATATTACATTGAGAGCTAGCAGGAAAAAAAGAGAATAGTAAGGTATTTGGTGAAAGGTAGTGAAATAGAGGCCGATTTGAAAAACCCACAGAAAATCTTAGACTAAATGACAAAAGACTTTCCTTTAAGATCAGGAACAAGGCAAGGATGTCTGCTTTCATCACTTCTGTTTAACATAGTACTGAAAGTCTTAGAGTAATTAGACAAGAAAAAAAAATGAGCACCCAATTTGGGAAGTAAGAAGTAAAATTATCTCTGTTTGCAGGTGACTTTACTTTTATGTTGAAAACTCTGTAAACATCATAAAAAATTGTGCTAACGAATACATGAATTTAGCAAAGTTGTAGGATATAAATTCAGCATACAAAATAAGTTGTGTTTCCAAACACTCACAATGAATACCTCGAAAAGGAAATTAAGACAGCTATTCCATTTACAATGATATGAAAAAGAATAAAATACTGAGGAATAAACTGAGTTAAGGAAGAGAAAGATTTGTATCAGTATTGAAAACTACCAAACATTGCTAAAGGAAATTAGAGACACAAATAAAGACATCTCGTGTCCATGAACTGACTTATTCTCAGACCTGCAAGTGACTCAGTGTCTCTGAATCCAGCCCCACTTGTGTAGGAGGGGAGGGAGTGCATCTGAAGTTGGCAGCCTGGCTCTGAGTTTCGGAAACTCCTGTCATGCTCATCTCCCAGCACCAAGGGCCCACTAACCTGGCCAGTGCTTGTCAGGTTCTCTCTGAGCAACATCTTCAGGAACTTGTAGGTTTATACTTTCTCTTTTTTTGAGTTGGAGTCTCACTCTGTCGCCCAAACTGGAGTGCAGTGGCCGCTCCTGGCCACCGCAGCCTCAACCTGCTGGGCTCCAGTGATCATTCAGCCTCAGCCTTCCAAGTAGCTGGAACTACAGGTGTGTGCTACCATGCCCGGCTAATTTTTTGATTTCTTGTGGAGATGAGGTCTCGCCAAGTTGCCCAGGTGGGTCTCGAACCCGCGGGCTCAGGCAATCCACTCATCTCAGCCACCCAAAGCATGGGATTACAGGCTGAGTCACCGAGCCTGGCTAGTTTAATACTTTCATCGAGGAGGGGGTGGTGAGGAGAATGATCATTTTCCTGGTGACTCTGACAGTTCACTTTCTGGCCTCTCTGTCCTAAGCACCTTTTCTTTCAAGTGAGTAGTACCAACAGCCCTTGGAAAGGAACTTGGAGTAGATACAGAATGAATGGAATTTGGTGGCTGTTATCTGCACCTTAGCAAGGAAAACCCAAAAGGAAAAGAAAAGATGCTGTTTCCCAGGGAAAGTAGGGGCCAAAAACTTTAAGAGAGAAGGAAGAGTTATTATTTCCAAGAATACAACCCTGAAAAATTAGCAACAGTTTTACAAAGAGCTTTCTGTTTGCTCTCTCTTTCTCCCTCTCTCCACACCCCCCCCCTTTTTTTCTTTTTTCTTTTGAGTACTGAAACTGTAAACAGCATGATTGTTACATGGGTATATGGCGTGATGGTGATGTTTGGGTTTCTGTTGAACTCATTGCCCAATAACTGAACATAGGACCCAATGTGTAGTTTTCCACTCCTTGTCCCCTCTGTCCCCCACAGCTTTTGTTGTCCCCAGTGTCTTACAGTTTCCATTTTTATGTCTATGTGTACTGAATGTTTAGCTCCCACTTGTAAGTGAGAACTTGCAGTATTTGATTTGTGTTTCTGTTTTAATTCATTAGCATAACGTCCTCCATCTACATCCATACTGCTGCAAAGGTCATGATTTTGTCTTTGTTATGGCTGTGTAGTAGTTCATGGTTTATATGTACCACATTTTCTTGATCCTTTTGGCCATGGAAGAACACCTAGGTTGATTCTGTGTTTTTGCTATTGTGAATAGTGCTGCAGTAAACATATGAGTGCACATGAGTGTCCTTTTGGTGGAATGATTTCTTGTCCTTTAGGGATATGCTCACTAGTGGGATTTCTGGGTCAAATGATTGTTCCATTTTTAGTTCTTTGAGAAACCTCCAAACTGCTTTCATTATGGAGTGAACTGTTTTATATTCCCACCAGCTGTATATGAGTATTCCCCCTTTCCCCCAAACCTTGCAACCTCTGTTTTCTGTTTATTGTTTTTTTTTTTTTTTTTTTTTTTGACTTTTTAATAACAGCCATCTGCCTGGTGTGATTTGGTATCCCATTGTAGTTTCGATTTGCATTTCTCTGAAGACTGGTGATGTTGAGTTTTTTTCACACTTTTTGGCTGCTTGTATGTCTTGTTTTGAAAAGCATTTGTCCATGTTCACTTTTTAAGGGGGTTATTTGTATCTTGTTGATTGATTTAAATTCCTTACAGATTCTGGATACTTGCTCTTTGCAGATGTATAGTTTGCAAATATTTACTCCTACCCTGTAGGTTGTTTCTTTACTCTGTTGATAGTTTATTATACTATGTAGAAGCTTTTTAGTTTAATTAGGACCCCAGTGCCAAATTTTGTTTTCCTCCTTTTGTTCTGGAGGTGTTAGTTATACATACTTTGCCCAGACCAATGTCCAGACAAGCATTTCCTAGGCTTTGTTTTAGATTTTGTAAAATAGTGTTCTGCTTTATTTCTTATCCCACACTTTCACCTCATTTGTGGGTCACTTTTCAGACAGTCTCGGCATCATTCGTAATGACACTGGGAGCAAGAAAGAAAATTATAGCAGAAAATATTATGCAATCTGGTGCCTTATAGTTGTAGTAAGGCAGTGTTTCCTTTTCCCTCCAAGTTTAGCTTTGATTTGATTGAATGGGCAGCATTTGCTACCCAGGATATTATACACAATCACAATTTTCTACAAATGATTAAGGCATTTGGAGTTTCCCTGTCCAAGACCAAGCACTCTAGGGCATAATCTTCCACATACATTTTGTTTGTGTCATTTATTCACTGTCTTCCTTCCTTCCTTCCTTCCTTCCTTTCTTCCTTCTTTCGTTCTCTCTCCTCTTCTTGATAATGTCTTGTTCTGTCGGTTGCCAAGGCTGGAGTTCAGTGGTGAAATCACAGCTCAGTGAGTGCTGGGTGCAAGAGATCATCCTTCCTAAGCCTCCCAAGCAGCTGGACTACATGCATATAAATTCCTAGCCTCAAGCTATCCTCCCGCCGTGTTTTTCCAAAAGTGTTGGGACAACAGGCGTGAGCCACTAAGTGCACATATTTCTACAAGTCTATATATATCCTTGATTGTGTTATGCTATTATGTTAGCATTCTTTAGCCAACTATTGATGGAATAAAACCAAACTGAAATGTGAAGTAAA
>NW_007219700.1:0-2047 GCF_000164805.1 Carlito syrichta | reverse complement strand
GGGAGAACCAGCAGTCAAGGATTCCAGGACCCTTGGGACCTTCTGGGCGTATGAGTATTTGTATAAGGATTTTACAATTTTGTTTTGCCAGGAAACATCCAGGCGTCTTCCTGTGAACAAAAAAGGAATCTGGGTATGGGAGTCCATAGTCCAAGAAATCTACAGGGCCTCTTGATGAAGTCTAATGGGAATCTGGGCTTCTCGTTCCCTACATTGTTCAGGGCTACTTGCCATTTGGAAATGACAATTGTGTCATTATAGATTCGCAGCTAACTTCTGGTAATCTTGATAGTTTTAACCGAGAATCTGTACCTACAAGTCCATTGGTTTCCTCCGGACTAGTAAGGTCCGATTACAGCACCCAATGAATGCTCTCTCCATGTTTGTATGTAACCTTTACTTAAGATGTATCTTGTAATCCTAAAACTTCCGTTTGTCCTATTTGGATATGGGCCGGGGGTTTTGAGTTTTCACAATATTTAGTAGGTATTTTTAAGTGCAACCAGGAATCATGGATGCCACATACCTAGGAAACTTCTGGGAATCTGTGTTCATATAAAGGAAACTGCACATACTCTTGCCAAGAAAGAATAAGGAATCTTGTGTATACACGTGTCCTTAATCCCAAAATTCTACAAGGCATCTTGCTAAGGGCTAAACAATTATCATGGTATGGAAGCAGGAATCTGTGTAATGGGAGTCCTCATATGCAGGAAACTACACGACCTCTTGCTAAGGAAGAATAAGGAATCTGGGGTACAGGAGTCCTTAATCCCTAATTAGCATCTTGCTAATGGCTAAACAGGAATTTGGGTTTCGAAGCAGGAACCTAGGTAATGGGAGTCATCATATAGAGGAATTACACGGCCTCTTGTTGAGGAAGAATAAGGAATCTCAGTAACACCAGTCCTCAGTACCTGAAATTTACAAGGCCTCTTGCTAAGGGATAAAAGGACTCAAAGTCTGACGCAGGAATCTGGGCAATGGGAGTCATCCTATACAGGAAACTACACGGCCCCTTGAAAAGGAAGACAATTGAATCTAGTTTACCCGAATCCTCAATACTAAAAAGCTACAGGACTACTTACTCAGACCTGCAAGTACCATGGCTTCGAGGTCCCCATATTTTTCAGAGTTATTCGCTATGTTATATTATGAATTAGTCATCCAAGAACTCCAGCAACATTCTGGTCCTCTCCATATTGACAAACGAGAATCTGGCACTACAATTCCATTTAGATGCTTGGATCCTCTAAGGCCAGATTCCAGGACACAAGTAATTGCCTCCAGTTTTTTGTATGGAAGCCCCAACTTCAGGGTTACCTCATCTCCAGAATCATCTGGTAGTTCAGTGATTGGAATTAGGACCTTGGGTTTAGGTGTTGCACATTTTTTAGGAGGTATTCTTGGGATGGAAACAGTAATCTTGGTTTCCAAGTCCTCCGGAACAATTTTTCGTCTTTCTATCATGAGACAAGAGTCTGGACTTCCAGGGCACCAGGAAACATCTGGTCGTTTCGCTGAGAATAAAACAGGAATCTGAGTCTCTATGTCCCCACAAAGCTTCCACACCTGTCACTAAGATGGAACAAGGAAACGTGGATTCCATTTCACCAGTAAACTTCTAGGCAGTTGCTAATTTATCAGTGACTTAAGGTAGTTCAAATATTTAGAAGTCTAAGGGGACTTTTCTTATTGCTAATTTGGAGATTGGGAGTCCTAGTCTCCACATTTTTCACAGCTACTTTCTATATGCATACATCAAATTGGTCATTATCGATACCCAGGAACCAGCTGCTCCTCTTGATAGTTGTAACTGATAATCTGGCCTACTGGTCCGCTTTTTTCACAGGGACCTGTAAGACCAGATCCCACAACCCAAGGAATCATCTCGCCATTTTTTAATGTGATCTCTGGCTTCAGGTATACATTGTACACCAGAAACTACTGCTGGACTTTCTGGTTGGTATTCAAAACATGGGATTAGGGGTTCGCACATATATCAGACTTATTCTTAAGAGGGAACCAGCAATCATGGATTCCAGGG
>NW_007219699.1:0-649 GCF_000164805.1 Carlito syrichta | reverse complement strand
ACATTTCCATTGTCCTTCGATTTGGATAAGGGCTAGGGGTTTTGAGGTTGCCAAATATTTAGTACCTATTCTTAAGGGTAACCAGGAATCATGGATTCCATGACCATAGGAAACTTCTGGGCATCTGTCTATTTTTATACCGTATTGGAATCCACATCGAGAGCAAAAATTTGGGCATCTATCTCAGAATGAAAGGCTAATCCGGGTTCTGGGAGTCATCAACCACCGAAATCTAAAGAGCCTCTTGATAAGGTTTATCCAGGAATCTGGGTTTCTAGGTCCCAACGTTATTCAGAGACACTTGTTGCGTGGATACCCAAAATCTCTCATTACAGATCCCCAGGTACTTTCTGGTCCTCTTGGTAGTTGTTATCGAGAATCTGGCCCTAAAATTCCATTTGTTTCCTAGGAACATCTTTGGCCATAATCCAGTACTCCAGGATCAAATGACATTTTGGTACCAAATCGCTTGATTCAGGTTACCTCAAATTACAGAAATTTCTTGTGGTCGGTCTGGTAGAAATTAGGACATTGAATTTACGGTATTCCACACTTTTAGGATGTCTTGTTAAGGGGAAGCAGGAATCTTGTATTCCAGTTCCCTGGAAACTCTGGGAGTCTTTCTATTGATATGGAAACAACTAGACTT
>NW_007219698.1:0-769 GCF_000164805.1 Carlito syrichta | reverse complement strand
CCATTGTCCTTCGATTTGGATAAGGGCTAGGGGTTTTGAGGTTGCCAAATATTTAGTACCTATTCTTAAGGGTAACCAGGAATCATGGATTCCATGACCATAGGAAACTTCTGGGCATCTGTCTATTTTTATACCGTATTGGAATCCACATCGAGAGCAAAAATTTGGGCATCTATCTCAGAATGAAAGGCTAATCCGGGTTCTGGGAGTCATCAACCACCGAAATCTAAAGAGCCTCTTGATAAGGTTTATCCAGGAATCTGGGTTTCTAGGTCCCAACGTTATTCAGAGACACTTGTTGCGTGGATACCCAAAATCTCTCATTACAGATCCCCAGGTACTTTCTGGTCCTCTTGGTAGTTGTTATCGAGAATCTGGCCCTAAAATTCCATTTGTTTCCTAGGAACATCTTTGGCCATAATCCAGTACTCCAGGATCAAATGACATTTTGGTACCAAATCGCTTGATTCAGGTTACCTCAAATTACAGAAATTTCTTGTGGTCGGTCTGGTAGAAATTAGGACATTGAATTTACGGTATTCCACACTTTTAGGATGTCTTGTTAAGGGGAAGCAGGAATCTTGTATTCCAGTTCCCTGGAAACTCTGGGAGTCTTTCTATTGATATGGAAACAACTAGACTTCTACGTCACCAGGATTTGCCTTGGTGTCTTGGTGATAATAAAGCAGGAATCTGGGTAATGCGAGTGCTCATACACAAAAAAACTGCAAGGCTTCTTGCTAAGGAAGAATGAGGAATTTGGGTTACA
>NW_007219697.1:0-728 GCF_000164805.1 Carlito syrichta | reverse complement strand
TGGGAGTCATCAACCACCGAAATATAAAGAGCCTCTTGATAAGGTTTATCCAGGAATCTGGGTTTCTAGGTCCCAACGTTATTCAGAGACACTTGTTGCGTGGATACCCAAAATCTCTCATTACAGATCCCCAGGTACTTTCTGGTCCTCTTGGTAGTTGTTATCGAGAATCTGGCCCTAAAATTCCATTTGTTTCCTAGGAACATCTTTGGCCATAATCCAGTACTCCAGGATCAAATGACATTTTGGTACCAAATCGCTTGATTCAGGTTACCTCAAATTACAGAAATTTCTTGTGGTCGGTCTGGTAGAAATTAGGACATTGAATTTACGGTATTCCACACTTTTAGGATGTCTTGTTAAGGGGAAGCAGGAATCTTGTATTCCAGTTCCCTGGAAACTCTGGGAGTCTTTCTATTGATATGGAAACAACTAGACTTGTACGTCACCAGGATTTGCCTTGGTGTCTTGGTGATAATAAAGCAGGAATCTGGGTAATGCGAGTCCTCATACACAAAAAAACTGCAAGGCTTCTTGCTAAGGAAGAATGAGGAATTTGGGTTACACAACTCCTCAATCACCAAAATCCACATAACATCTTGCTAAGGGTTAACCTAGAATCAGGATTTTGAAACAGTAATCTGAGTAATGGGAGACCTCATAACAGGAAAATACACTGCTTCTTGCTAAGAATGAATAAGGAATCCGGGTAACATGAGTCCTCATTC
>NW_007219696.1:0-9086 GCF_000164805.1 Carlito syrichta | reverse complement strand
TTGTCAAAGATGCAAAGTGAAAATATTTGTAGTAGGGAGAGGTAGATTTTAGCAGTCATAATTTTCTAAATGAAATTTCTGACTAGTTACTAACACACATACAAAATTTTTATACCATAAATCTGATAAACATGGTAAATATAAATTAAGAGGAAATAAGTAAATATAAAACATGCTGTAAAGATGGTTTAAAAAATTCTGCTTCCGATTGAGAATAAGTAGATAATAGGGTGAGGACAACAGAATTTGATGAAGTAAAACACAAGACAGGTAAGTCATGATTGGGTGTGATTGGAGTCAGGAAATGTCAGCTACCTGAATCCAGGAAGAAATTGGTGGATGTTGTTTCTTAGAATACTATTATAATGGTGGCATAACCATTCTGAAAGTTTTGGGAACAAAGACAAGGTTATTATAACTATTATATAGAAAATTCTTGCATCTGGAAAGAAGATAAGCCAAAGGCAAACTTTTATAATGTCAAATCTTATCTAGGACTCAAAGAAAAAGAAGTAGAAAATCCTTAAAGAAAAACTTCACCTCTGACAAAGTGTACTTTAAGCTGCCTTTAAACAGCAAGTTCTCAATCATTAATAAGATTGGGATGCAGGCTATTGGAAAAATGTGTACCGCATATATAAATCTGATTTATTTTTTTCTGCTGGGATCTGGAGAATTAGGGATAGAAAGCCATTATAGATACTATAAAGTTTTAATTGCCCTGAAACCAGCTTGTGAAATTCTCATGAGATTGAGACCTAGGTAGTTTTTGAACATGGTAAGTACAGGAGGACAGGTTCCTAAGGTATTTCTCCATGACAGGGAAGAATAACATTGTTTTCTTCAACAATAAGTTCTTAATTGAAATGAATCACTCTAACAACAGTAACAACAAAAATGCTAACTACAACAAAACAGATAGTAAGTGAAAGACAGAAGTATATTGATATGTATATATCAAATATAAGTGAAAAACACCTGGAAAATAAGTAGCCCTCAAACAGGTGGCTTTGAATTCCAACTTATAGAGTACCTTCAACAAAGAACAGTAAATTTTTAGAGAAGTGACAAGACAAAGATAAAAAGGACTTTGAGTTTCTAGGATTATAGAGAATTTGGGGAAAGGCAAATAAATGGCAGATAAATGCTAGTTAACAAAGCAGGCTAATGCAGATTCTTCTGGTATCATCTCTAGATGATAAGGGTCTAAAGTTGTCTTCTGTGGTTAACCTTTGTTCTCCTTGTTAGAAAAGGAGCGGTACATCTTTTGCCTTTGTTGCATCTACGTTCTGCTCTTAAGAAAATTGGGGGAGAATAGAGAGTTTTCCTATGTCTGTTGTTTCTTATTTGCCTTTGTTTTAACATTTTGGGATACATTCTAGTCTCCCGTGCCTCTTTTTTAAATTCTCAAGTGGAATGCACTGAAAAATGCAATATGCTGGGATAAAAAGTTTCTATCCAGAGTCCTGACTTTGTCCTCAAGCCTCTCATAACAGAATGTCTTGCAATACTTCATCCCAGGGACTTAATGGTCACCCAACATAAAAAATACAGAATACAATACTTTCGGGGTCACTCAACTTTAGTGACATATGTCACATAAACAAACTCCACCCATCCTGGACTGCTTTCCTGAGACTTGGAGGACCAGCTTGCCACAGATCCTAGGCTTCTGTTGATTCATCCTGCCTGTTTTTGAGTGATAAAATTACTTTGCCTAACTTGTTATGTAAATATTCTGTCTCACTGGACTCAAACTCTGGCAGCCTCATTTGTGCAAACCTCCTTCCAGACTTAGGAATCTTAGTAAAAATCAGTGAGTTTTCCACAGTCTTCTCCTAGGATTAGTAGCCAGTGCATGATGCTTCTCTTCTAGAGATTATTACTAGTACCTGGTATTTCAGCTTAGTAATAAGGCTACCCAAACTACAACTTAAAATATTTAACAAAGCTGTGTAAAGCTTGTGAATAGTAGCAATGAGTAAGCTTTAGGTGACAAATTTATGCAAACACATTATGCAAATAGACAATTGCCTACTTGGTGACAGTAGTGGTATATCTACTGTGATTGCTAAGGCCTGCTAGAGTAGACAAAAGCAAAGACTGAACACCATAGCTCCAACACAAGCCCCTGGTTTACAGCTGAGCAGAAATATGACTGTGTTAAAGTTAATGTCTCTGATTCTTATGGACTAGAAGTTGCATATAAAGAATGAACCATATATGAAGAAAATAGAGGTACAAGTATCTATCTTATAAAGTTATTGTGAGGTCTTCATGGAGTAACAAATATGAAAATATTTTAAAGTGTGAAGTACTATGTGTTTATAAGTTATTTGTCACTAATACACCCTCCCCCACCCTCTCAGACAGTTCCAACTGTCTCCTCAATTATGAAGGAAAACACTAAACCCATGGGTGCAAATTGACTACATTTTTTCATAATTAATACTTAGTTGTCCAGACCTCTAAATATTCTGAGTATGACTTCAAATTCTGGGTATGACTTCTGGGTATAGCAAAAGAGGTTATGGTGAATAGTAAACTTGTTAATGCAATAATAAACTCTCCTCTCTTGTTTAGAAGATCAGTCATTGGATGTATCAATGTTAGAATAAAAACTTGTAAAAATGACAGAATTTGTTTTTGTTTTTGTTTTTTTGAGTGGGAGTCTCACTCTGTTGCCCAGAATGGAGTGCAGTGGCCGCTCCCAGCCACTGCAGCCTTGAGCTGCTGGGCTCCGGCAATCCTTCCACCTCAGCCTTCCAAGTAGTTGGAACTACAGGTGCACGTGACCATGCCCGACTAATTTTTTGATGTATTGTAGAGATGAGGTCTCACCAACTTGCCCAGGCGAGTCTTGAACGAGCGGGCTCAGGCAATTTACTCACTTCAGCCTCCCAAGGCACAGGATTACAGGCTGAGCCACCAAGCCAGGCTTTAAAAATGACAGAATTTGTAACAAATCAATAAAATTTAGTGGAGAAACACTACACCAACAAAAACAAAATGAATTGTTTTGCTCTTTAATGGACGTGAACTTTTTCAATATGTCAAATAACTACTATTCTTCAAGATTTATTCAGAAGTATTGAATGGTCAGTTAATGATTTAGATAAAATATATTGTTAAATCAGAGAAATATTGGTAAAAGCCAGTTGTTTTATATAGAAACTGTCCCCACAGTATAATTATCTAGTGGTATTGAGGGACATAATTTAGACAATATTTTCGAAATGATCACTAAATATGAAATGCATTGCTGTTAGAAAGTTTCAATACAATTTGTTCTGCACTTCCATCTTAACAACCATAAGAAATTAAATCATTTTTTAAATGTCCTTTAAAAAGCAAATTGTTTTTGAGCCTAATACTTTTCCAGTTCATTGAAAACTAAGGCTATGAAATGGAGACAATTATACTATAACTTTTAATTTTCTGGGCTTGGATGACTTACAGGTCCCAGGAGCTTTCATATAGAGATGATATTCACTGGATGGCAGAGCTCGGGTCCAGGGTAGATTTCACAGGCTGTTAGGTTGATGGCTCTACAATTGCTTCCTGGTCTGTCACTTGTCTGCCTGTTGATGGGCTTCAATGGGCTCTCCTGGTCCTCCTAGGTATAGTTTGGTCTTGACTTCTCTTTGATCCTGAGGTAATGGAGCATTTTATCAATTTTATTGAGTAGGTCTTGATCAGATGTTTTTTAAAAATTTCTTTCAGAAGATCAATATTCTCAGTTGTTTGGTCAAGAAAAGCAGGAAAAGAGGTAGGCAGAAGGATTCTTTCTCTGTCTCCATATGCTTTCTGTGTGAACCCTTATTGTTGGGAGCCAACATCTATAGCTACATGGCTGAGACCTGTAAAGGCCCATCTGGAAGATCACCTCTGACATAGGATATCAGTTATACCTATAATATTGGTGTGTGATTAGTGACCAGTGTGCATGCATGGCAGTAAAACTTATAAGTAAATCTCTATACACCTGATGGAAAGTTGCACAGCAGAATTATTTTATATGACCTTGTCCCTTCTAAGTTTTACTTCTTCCTAGATATTTTTTAACTTCTATTTCCTGGTAGACTGGTTAGTCAGCTCTTGTTCCCGAAAGCTGTTTCCCCTAGGGCTAAGATTAGAAACTAAATTACCATAATAGTTTTATCGCCCTGCCCCTAGCCAGGCAGAACGTTTTCTTTTGTTTCATTAATTACCAAAACTCTGTTTGCTTCAGCCCATGGCCACCGTCATGGCGGCCATGCATTTCCTTGTTCAAGAGTGTGACAGCCACTATTTGATTTTTAGAGTAGACTTGTTAGGATAAAATATATACATATACACTCATAGTTGCATTTACATTTTATAGTATATTTGAGTAAATTTATGCTTGCTGTTTTGTTTCCTTTTGCTACATTATTCAAATATAATAGTTACTATATGATTTATAAAAGAATTAATGATGAGGTATTAGCTTAATAGGATATAGCATAGTATTAAAGGTCAATCATTAGATTATATAAAAATTAAAGTTTAGACATATGAAACTCATATGAATTATAGTAAAGTTCGGTAGTTTAAGAATAAATTTTAACTGAATTATAAGGCATTATGTTAAATCATAATAGGTTAATAGTATAACTAACAGTTAAGTCATTTAAGTAAACTTATAGATTATAGTATAAAGTTGATAATATCAATCGTTAAAAAATATTAGGAGTCAGTGAACTTGGATTGAACCTAGAGTTAACTTAGAAAGTTTTTGTATTAATCAGGGTTTAGAACAAAGAGTATAATATGAATGATTTATTGAACATTATGGAAAACACTTTGAACAATCTGTATTGAAATTGTGCACCTGTGATTTTAATATAAGTTTTGTGAAGCATGTCATGCATCATGGAATTTGAATTGTTTGCTTGGAACTTGTTAATCTTGTGATGGTCTTGTGATGCATGGTTTGTAAAGCACGGAACTTGTACGCCCCCAGCAAGTGATTATCACACTGCTTGAGGGTATAGAAAATGGTATATAAGTTGGAAAATGTTTGAATAAAATTGGCTTCAGTCCTGATCAGACTGTTCCCAGAAGAACTGCCTCCGAGTGGTCTCTTCTCATCGTCCAGATTCTCCAGTGTGGGTCCTAACCCACCCTCGGTCGGAGCAGGTCTCCGACACCTTATAATACATCCCAGGTGGCAGGATTCCTGTATTCATCCAAAAGAGAAAGTTTTAAATAACACAACAATGCCCAGTTAACCCCATTTAGAATGAAAGGCCCATTATCAGAGGTCTGGTTGGCAGGAGATTTGGATGCTGAGTTTTTGTAACCTTACCTATGTTGTGGTAGTGTGATTCTGTCCAGTTCTGGATCTTTTAAAATGAACTTTAATATAAATTATTAAACCAGCATTATGTATTTATCCAGCCATTTCTTGTATAAAAGAAGAGTGGAATTGTAGGTTCTAGAAAATTCAGTTACCCTCATATTATGTGTTTGGAGACATATTACTTTGCTGCTATTGAGTTAATCAGGGGGAGCGTAAAAAGTATTATTTCTATTGTTACAAATTAAAAGCAATTATTTGAATGCTACATTTTAATAACATAATTTAACTACATTTATTTTTGTATCTTCATTAGCATTAATGGAATTAAATTGATTTTGATATGTCTTAGAAGAAGTGGAGAGGACTAGAGTTCATTTATGAGAAAAAGAGATTTATTTCCCTAAAAATACTGATTCTTAAGCTCAGGTTAAGACACTAGGCCTAGTATTTGATGTGGGATATTTCTTTAAAATGTTATACATAATAAATCTAAGGCTCTGAAATTCAGTGAATCTATCTTACTAATATTGTGCCATTTGCATGAAAATTAGTTTTATGAAGGAACCAACAGTGCTGACAATGTGCAATTGACTTTGCAAGACAGTTCATATTTCATGCTATCTTATTTTCCTATATAGCTTTTTACTTTAGCGTCGCAGTAAATATGATTTAATGTCGTGTTCCAAATCTGTAAATAACCTCTTGCTAATTTGATATGCATTTATTGATATATTTGTTTGTACTCAATAAATGTGGTTTTTGAGACTAAGACCACAGAAGTAAATAAAACAGTTGACCTCATGGGTTGAACTGTGATGGTCACAGTTTTTTCCTCACAAATATCATTACCATGACATTCCTAAGTTGTCTTTCCTCTGGTATTTTGCTCTTTGTTCTGGCTGCTAAAAAATCAAATTAGTAGTTGTAGTGTTGGATCCCAAAGACCTCAGATAGGAAGGCATCATGCTGAGAGGCTGAAGCAAAGACATAAAGACAACAGATGAGACATGGGCTTTATTTAGGAACTTACTTATGGCAAAATTGCCAGCTGGATAGGAAAAACAAAAACACTCCTGATTGTTAAAGGCATGCAGATTACATGGCATCTTACATATGGTGGTGGTATGGAAAGGGTGTGGTTTCTAGTGTGCAGGTGCAGTGTGAGAATGTGCTTATACATAGGTTGTGTATACACAACATGACTGTGATTTCTCACTAGTGGTAGAATTACTTTTGTATTATAATGAGCTAAATATGAACTAAAGGTAACCACAGGTTATAGACCTTGATCGAGGTGGCCCAATCTGTTCTGAACCAGCCCAGGGGTTCCAACTATTTCCAGGAAGAAAGTATGAAAACATTCACTATGCATAACTGCAAGATGTGGTCAGGACGTGCAGAGAAAACTTTGCTCATGACCTCAGCATGACCTGCATGCCCAGACATGGAGCCTGAGGAGAAGAGGATATTCCAGTTTGACCACCCCCAGGACATCTCCCTACATTCCAGTCCCCTTCCTATGGCCATATCCAGGGTGTCACTGAGTGTGTGTCATGCTATAGTAGTTCATCACTGACGTTTTTAGAGTTATATAATATGTAATTTTATTATTATCACCTACTGTTTTTACTTCATTTTATTTTTGCCCTCATCTTCTCATTTATTTACATCTATTACTCTCACAAGCTGCCAAACATTACATTTTAAATTATGGTATCAGTTGAATTGTGGCATATGTAAATATAAAAAAATACATCATTTTTCTCTCCCAATGATCACCCATAAGGCTGAACATTTAGTAAGTTTTAATGTTGATTGATATATTAATTATAGAGTCATAAACCTATTGCTTTTCACTAAGAATTAGGTTTCATGATTGTTGGCATCTTGTTATATATGGTTAAGAAAGATTTTTTGCAAATATAGTCCTTTTTGTGAAAGAATTGTTCTACCCCTCAGATTTCCACAGCTGGACCATTTTTGTAAGAGCTAGAATGACACTATGGAAAGGGAGAGTACTCTTTTCATATAGAGCTCTGTCATAAAGTTGAAATGTAGCCAGCATTAGCTAGTATACTTCAGATTCTCAGTCCTTTTCCCACACAATTTCTTCACCATGTGCTTTCTTCACCATGACTGACTATTTATTAGTGATATGAATCATAGTGAGAGGATGGGATGCTTTTAATTTGCAAAGACAAAAATATTGTAGAATAACAAAAGTCTTAATAATGAATATGGCAAACAGTTTGGAAATATTTGTTCTTAATGTAATACGTGGATGCACTATGTCTCCTTTGTCTCAGCATCATCATTCTCTGCACTAGGCATGTTCTTGTTAACATGTCTTCTCCCATGACCTGTACTTTGTTGGGTGAATGAATGGATAAACAGGACTTTACTACAGAACACATTCTAGTAGACTGATATGTTAGTGGATATTCTGACTGCTGTGTACATGTACGCTATTTGCCTCATTTCAGCATCAAAAACTGCAGTTAGACCTGAAGGGAGAACAAAAGGTTACAGGATCTGACAAAAAGTTGAAGGAGAAAGACACCATCTCTAGGGGGAAAAAAAAGCTGAAAGCAGTGAAACACAATGAAGCTTGAGCCTCTAAATATGAGTCTGAAAACTCTTCAAAAAGAAACAGGCTATAAAACCAAAAATCAAAATATCTTGTAATCTTATCAAAAGCAAATTAATACTCTAAGAAAACCTCATGCCAACATAGGGGAACAAAATTCAGAAAGACTATTACAATGTCCTTTCAATTACAACCAACTTAGCCACATATAATAATTTCCTTCACAAATTTCCTTTCATAAATCCCACCATGACATAGACTATTTACAACACACTTAGACTTTCTGTTTTGCCTCATACTTCCCTCCTTCTTAAATGTCCAGTCATTTTACTTTAAGGCAAAAATTAACTATATAAAACCCTTTGTCATATAAAACTGTTCTTTCTGTATAACCT
Organism: Carlito syrichta; assembly: GCF_000164805.1. Classification (NCBI taxonomy): domain Eukaryota; kingdom Metazoa; phylum Chordata; class Mammalia; order Primates; family Tarsiidae; genus Carlito; species Carlito syrichta. Next base: position 781 of record NW_007219696.1, on the reverse strand, counting down.
TCCTTACCAAAAGTGCATCTTTATACCAGTAACTTCCTTTATGCCTCTGTCTCTCTCTTTCTCTCTCCTGCTTACTAGTTCCTTTCTGCATTCTTTCTTAAATAACTTTTCTAAATCCATAACCTGAAATAACATTTAAACAATCTCCAAATTAGACCAAAGTATTTCTTTTTTCAAAAATTTTTTTAAAATTTTGATTAAAACCTGGGAAGCAAGAAATTCTAAACTGTGTCAGATATTTGCATTGTACAGAAGAGAGCCATAACACAATTTTAGAAACATGTTTCTCCATATCACAACCTTTTCATAATTGAAAATGACCTAGACATTTAATGTTTCCAAAATAATTTTAAGATTTCAAATCACATGAAACACATACCCATACATATTATCTCTTTATATTTACTCAATTTATTCATTTTTAGCAGTTTGCTGAATTACTTATGAAAGTTCGGATTTTAGAAAAAAGCTAGTCATAGCCATTTTTACAGCCTGTGAATATCAAGTGACTATCAAGTATTTACCTAAATAAGGACTTTAAAGTTACATACATGGACATTTTGCCAATAACTTGGAAGATTCAGCAGTTTTCATTGAATTAGCAATCTTGAATCAGTCTTGCTTGTCAAAAATTATACATGCAAAGATCATTAAGGCTATATGAAGTTGGAGAGCATTTAGATCTATTTATTTAATTTATGAGTACTCATTTACTTATAAGCCAATTTGGTAACATTCTAGACACACATACAACACACATATGCATATAAACACATTTGTA
>NW_007219695.1:0-4807 GCF_000164805.1 Carlito syrichta | reverse complement strand
ATTGGAGTGCCCATCAACAGATAAATGGCTTTAAAATGTGGTATATATACACAATGGAATACAATTCAGCTATAAAAGAAGGAAATCCTGTTATCTTGTCATTTGTGACTACAAGAAAGAACCTAGAGGACATTATGCTTAGTAAATAAGCTAGGCACAGAAAGACAAATACCACATGATATCAAGTATATGTGAAATCCCAAAATGTCATTCTCATCGAGACAGAAAATGGTGTTTACCAGAGGCTTGGGGTTGAGGGGTTGATTGTGTATGGGGCAAGGAGGAAGATGTTGATCAAAGTATAAAGGTTCAGTTATGAAGCATAAGTTCTGGTGATCTATTGTATAATGTGGTGACTACAGTTAATAATAATGTATTTTGTATTTTAAGATAACTAAAAGAGGAGATTTTAAGTGTTTTCACCACAAAAATGATAAGTATGTGAGGTGATGAATATATTAATTAGCCTGATTTGATCACTCCACAATGTATTCATATACTGAAACATCACAATGTACCCCATAAATATATACAATTATTTGTCAATTAAAAATAAAACAAAATTTTAAAAAGTAAAAAAAGAAAACAAACAAAAAGCAAATCTAGATATCATTATGAAAAAATTATTCTGACACGTTAAAATGTTAGAAAGACTTTATTGACAAATATTGTGATGGATGTCAAGACTATTACAATACAAGAGAGATACTGAACTCAGCACAACTCCAAATACAGCTGAAATTTGAAGCCAAGAAGCTGAATGAGGGGGTGATTAGATAGAAAATGACTAAGAGAAAGCATCCAAAATAGGAGAATTCTTGTTCAGCTAATGCAACAAGATTCTTGCTTTGAAAAATAAAAAAGGATCAGAGGAGTGTAACTAAAGTTTGGTCAAGGAAGGAGTCTTTGTCAAGATCTAAGAGTTCAAATATTTTAAATAATATAAACACTGAAAGAGTCATATCTGGACCCATCATAGTCAAATTGTTGAATGACAGAGTATGCTGAAAGCAGCAAGAATAAAAAAACCAAACAAATATATGATTAATGACTGATTTCTTATTACAAACAATGGGAGCCAGGAGGTATAGACATAACATACTCAAAGTACTGGGGAAAAAAATATTACCGCCTACTGAACAACATTCTATATTCAATGACACTACCCTTAAATTAAGGTTAAAATACATATAGTGATTCAATTTATTTAACACATTATATCAATAAAATAAAAGGAAGACTCATATAATAATTTCAATAAATACAAATAAGGCAATTGGCAAAACACAACATCCATATATGATAAAAAAAAAAGACTCTCAACAAGCTAAGAATAGAAGGGACCTTCTTCAACATGATAAAAAGCATCAAAACTACAATTAGTATTTTATTTAATGGTGATAGGCTGAATTTTTTTCCTATAATCAGGAACAAGGAAAGGATGCTCTCATTACTTATACTCAAAAGTGTACTGAAATGTTCTAGTCAATATAATATAGCACATAGAGAAACAAACAAAATAGTATCAGATTGGAAAAGAATAAGTAAATATTTATTTGCAGAAGACATGATCATCTATGTAGAAAGTACTAAGGAATCTATAAGAAACTGTTAGAACTAACAAAGGGCTAGCAAAGTGAAACAAAATATATCATACTATACACTGTAGCAATGACTCACAGGTACAGTGTGCACTAGTGGTGGAGACAGGTACACTTAAAGTCTTGATTTCTTCACCACTATATAATGGATTCACATAATCAAAAGCCATTTTTACCCCTAAAGCTATTGAAATAAATACTTTACAAAAGAAATGACCTAGAAAAAGCAAAATCAATTCCATTTACAACAGAACCAAAAATGATAAAGATACTTAGGAACAAATTTAACAAAAGAAATAGTGCAAGAAAGACCTATACACCAAAAGCTACAACAATGCTGAAAGAAATTTAAATATATATGAAAAGATGTTTCATGTTCATCCATTGAAAGACTCAATATTAAGATGAAAACTTCATAATTTATTTAACTTATAGGGTTAACATAACTACTATAAAAAGGAACTCAAGTATTTTTAGTAGAAACAGTCAAGTTTATCTTAAAATTTAAATGGAAACTAGAATAGCCACAATATTGTTAGAAAATAAAAACAGTTATGAAAGCCATATCTGATTTTAAAACTTAGTGCAGGTTGAATATTTAAATTAAAAATTCTGAAATAAAATATGCTCTAAAATCTGAAACTTTTTGATGGATGATATGATGCTGCAAGTGAAAAAATCTACACCCGGCCCTGTATATGAGTCACAGTCAAAGTGCAGTTACAACTTTGTTTTATGCACAAGATTATTAAAATAGTATATAAAGAAAAGAAAGGGATTGGCAGTAGCAGGAAACTGCTGGGGAGGGAAAAAATGCGGGATTGACATTAGTGGGAACAGGCCAGGGGAGGGGGGAACACCTCATTAACAAGGGTACCTTCATAATGAACATTTGTATACTTAAACCTGAATTGTACACCACATCTTTGAAATTAAAAAAAGAGAAAAATAAATAAATAAATAAATAAATTTACTCAAGATAGTTTATTTTGATACCACCTCTAACTAATAACCTGGAAAGTAGTAAAATGCAGACATTCCTAATCTGAATTTATTGGAATATCTTTCATAAAAACGTTTAGGAAATAAATATTTTATTTAAATAAAATTAAAACAAAATAGTATATAAAGTTACCCTTCATTTTGTGTATAAAATATATAGAAAACATAAATCAATTTTGTGTTTAAACTTTCATCTCATCCTTAAGATATCTCATTAAGTATATGCACATATTTCAAAATTTGAAAATCCAAAATCTGAAACATTTTTGGTGTCAAGAATTTATATAAGAGATAATCAACCTTTATAAACTTATAGTAATCAAGAGAGTGTGGACTTTTTGTAAGGTAGACTTAAAGATAAATGGAACAGAAGTCTAGAAAAAAACCGATACATTTATACCTAACTGATTTTCAACAACAGTGCCAAGGCAATTCAATGGAGAAAAAACAGTTTTTACATTAAATGTTCATGGAGCAATCAGATATTCATAAGCAAAAAATAAAAACAGCAGTTCCCCTATTCATTGGCCCCCTCCCCCAGTAAATGTCTGAACCCACATATAGAATCCAACCCAGTTGCCATCAATTGGAATACATTATTTTCAAGTCTTCCATCCACAACTTTAATGTTTTTTCCATATTAATGAAACACTTATCACTCACTGTAGCCGTGACTTTTGCAATTTGAAGCATAACAGCAAAAGTAACATGATATTTTCTCCCTCTTCACAATTTCATGTCTAGAAGATGCATTCTTACCACAGATCTTAGTAACCTCAGTTGTTTTTGTCTTTCCTCTTTTAGTCAAGAACTTTTACTTTTTCACTAAAAGAAGCACTTTACAGCTTCCCTTGACATATCTGAATTGCTAGCATCACTACTCTTGTGCTTTGGGGCAATTCATTATTAAGAATAGTTAAGAGTTACTTGAACACAAGCACTGTTTGTTGTCACAATAGATCTGATAACCAAAATGGCTATTTAGTGACTCAGAGTCAGGGAATGTAGACAGTATGGAGATGCTAGACAAAGGAATAATTCACATCCCCTGCTGGACAAAGTGGGAAAACTCTAGACTTCATCACACTACTCAGGGCAGCACATAATTTAAAACTTAGGAATTTTTGATTTCTGGAATTTTCTATTGACTACTTTTGGACTGTGGTTGGCTGAAAGTAACTAAAACTGTGGAAAGTAAAATGGACAGATGAGGGGAGACAACTGCAAAAATAAAAATAAACTAAGAACTTTACCTTCACAATATACAAAATTAAAAAGGATCACACCTAAATGTGAAAGCCAAAACTATGAAACTAGTAGAAGATAAAATTAAAAAATTTTGTGAACTTAGGTACAAAATTTATTACATTGACAAATATATCTCTTAGATGTATAATTCAGAAAAGTATTGACACCATTTCTATCTTCATTAATTTTTGATGGCCAAGTATTATTACTGAAAATGAATCTCTTATCAATGTGTTTCCCTTTCTGATTTAAAAATAAAAGATGACTTTACAGCATTCATTTATATTGCTTTATAATTTAAAGGGCTTGGTATTTTCTGTTTGACAACTTAAAGGTCTTTTTGTAAAGGTTCCTTGGTTTCAGTTACTGAAACTCTGAGACTGAAAACTGGAACCTTAAATGCTTTAATGCTACTGCATTCTCTCATGCTCAACTAATGCTCAACTCATTACCACTAATAAGGACATCAAAATATGAATTTTATAAATTCCCAAATCATCAAATTAATGGTTTAACATCATTTAAGGACTCAGTCTTAAAAACTTCTTCAAGAAATCTCATATTGTCTGCTATGAGAAATCTAAACTACACTACTATGTAGATTAGGCCTTTTAAATTAATTTATGAATTGACTGTTTATTTATTCAGAACTTAACTTGTACCAGATGTTGGACTCTGAAAAATGAAGAGCAGAAAATATACAGCCAGAACAATTTCAGTCAAATAGCAGGTGCTCTAGGGAGAGAAATACAAAGAAAATTATCTTTGTTTTTTGTTTTTGTTTGTCTTTTTGAGTCAGTCTCTCTCTGTCACCCAAGCTGGAGTGCAATGGCATGCTCACGGTCACAGCAGTCTCGACATGCTGGACTAGGGCGGACCTTCTGCTTTGAACCTTCAATTAGTTGGAACTATAGGCATGTGCCACCATATCTTGCTAAATTTTTAAAAATTTATTG
>NW_007219694.1:0-4454 GCF_000164805.1 Carlito syrichta | reverse complement strand
GGTGACTACAGTTAATAATAATGTATTTTGTATTTTAAGATAACTAAAAGAGGAGATTTTAAGTGTTTTCACCACAAAAATGATAAGTATGTGAGGTGATGAATATATTAATTAGCCTGATTTGATCACTCCACAATGTATTCATATACTGAAACATCACAATGTACCCCATAAATATATACAATTATTTGTCAATTAAAAATAAAACAAAATTTTAAAAAGTAAAAAAAGAAAACAAACAAAAAAGCAAATCTAGATATCATTATGAAAAAATTATTCTGACACGTTAAAATGTTAGAAAGACTTTATTGACAAATATTGTGATGGAAGTCAAGACTATTACAAAACAAGAGAGATACTGGACTCAGCACAACTACAAATACATCTGAAATTTGAAGCCAAGAAGCTGAATGAGGGGGTGATTAGATAGAAAATGACTAAGAGAAAGCATCCAAAATAGGAGAATTCTTGTTCAGCTAATGCAACAAGATTCTTGCTTTGAAAAATAAAAAAGGATCAGAGGAGTGTAACTAAAGTTTGGTCAAGGAAGGAGTCTTTGTCAAGATCTAAGAGTTCAAATATTTTAAATAATATAAACACTGAAAGAGTCATATCTGGACCCATCATAGTCAAATTGTTGAATGACAGAGTATGCTGAAAGCAGCAAGAATAAAAAAACCAAACAAATATATGATTAATGACTGATTTCTTATTACAAACAATGGGAGCCAGGAGGTATAGACATAACATACTCAAAGTACTGGGGAAAAAAATATTACCGCCTACTGAACAACATTCTATATTCAATGACACTACCCTTAAATTAAGGTTAAAATACATATAGTGATTCAATTTATTTAACACATTATATCAATAAAATAAAAGGAAGACTCATATAATAATTTCAATAAATACAAATAAGGCAATTGGCAAAACACAACATCCATATATGATAAAAAAAAAAGACTCTCAACAAGCTAAGAATAGAAGGGACCTTCTTCAACATGATAAAAAGCATCAAAACTACAATTAGTATTTTATTTAATGGTGATAGGCTGAATTTTTTTCCTATAATCAGGAACAAGGAAAGGATGCTCTCATTACTTATACTCAAAAGTGTACTGAAATGTTCTAGTCAATATAATATAGCACATAGAGAAACAAACAAAATAGTATCAGATTGGAAAAGAATAAGTAAATATTTATTTGCAGAAGACATGATCATCTATGTAGAAAGTACTAAGGAATCTATAAGAAACTGTTAGAACTAACAAAGGGCTAGCAAAGTGAAACAAAATATATCATACTATACACTGTAGCAATGACTCACAGGTACAGTGTGCACTAGTGGTGGAGACAGGTACACTTAAAGTCTTGATTTCTTCACCACTATATAATGGATTCACATAATCAAAAGCCATTTTTACCCCTAAAGCTATTGAAATAAATACTTTACAAAAGAAATGACCTAGAAAAAGCAAAATCAATTCCATTTACAACAGAACCAAAAATGATAAAGATACTTAGGAACAAATTTAACAAAAGAAATAGTGCAAGAAAGACCTATACACCAAAAGCTACAACAATGCTGAAAGAAATTTAAATATATATGAAAAGATGTTTCATGTTCATCCATTGAAAGACTCAATATTAAGATGAAAACTTCATAATTTATTTAACTTATAGGGTTAACATAACTACTATAAAAAGGAACTCAAGTATTTTTAGTAGAAACAGTCAAGTTTATCTTAAAATTTAAATGGAAACTAGAATAGCCACAATATTGTTAGAAAATAAAAACAGTTATGAAAGCCATATCTGATTTTAAAACTTAGTGCAGGTTGAATATTTAAATTAAAAATTCTGAAATAAAATATGCTCTAAAATCTGAAACTTTTTGATGGATGATATGATGCTGCAAGTGAAAAAATCTACACCCGGCCCTGTATATGAGTCACAGTCAAAGTGCAGTTACAACTTTGTTTTATGCACAAGATTATTAAAATAGTATATAAAGAAAAGAAAGGGATTGGCAGTAGCAGGAAACTGCTGGGGAGGGAAAAAATGCGGGATTGACATTAGTGGGAACAGGCCAGGGGAGGGGGGAACACCTCATTAACAAGGGTACCTTCATAATGAACATTTGTATACTTAAACCTGAATTGTACACCACATCTTTGAAATTAAAAAAAGAGAAAAATAAATAAATAAATAAATAAATTTACTCAAGATAGTTTATTTTGATACCACCTCTAACTAATAACCTGGAAAGTAGTAAAATGCAGACATTCCTAATCTGAATTTATTGGAATATCTTTCATAAAAACGTTTAGGAAATAAATATTTTATTTAAATAAAATTAAAACAAAATAGTATATAAAGTTACCCTTCATTTTGTGTATAAAATATATAGAAAACATAAATCAATTTTGTGTTTAAACTTTCATCTCATCCTTAAGATATCTCATTAAGTATATGCACATATTTCAAAATTTGAAAATCCAAAATCTGAAACATTTTTGGTGTCAAGAATTTATATAAGAGATAATCAACCTTTATAAACTTATAGTAATCAAGAGAGTGTGGACTTTTTGTAAGGTAGACTTAAAGATAAATGGAACAGAAGTCTAGAAAAAAACCGATACATTTATACCTAACTGATTTTCAACAACAGTGCCAAGGCAATTCAATGGAGAAAAAACAGTTTTTACATTAAATGTTCATGGAGCAATCAGATATTCATAAGCAAAAAATAAAAACAGCAGTTCCCCTATTCATTGGCCCCCTCCCCCAGTAAATGTCTGAACCCACATATAGAATCCAACCCAGTTGCCATCAATTGGAATACATATTTTCAAGTCTTCCATCCACAACTTAATGTTTTTTCCATATAATGAAACACTTATCACTCACTGTAGCCGTGACTTTTGCAATTTGAAGCATAACAGCAAAAGTAACATGATATTTTCTCCCTCTTCACAATTTCATGTCTAGAAGATGCATTCTTACCACAGATCTTAGTAATCTCAGTTGTTTTTGTCTTTCCTCTTTTAGTCAAGAACTTTTACTTTTTCACTAAAAGAAGCACTTTACAGCTTCCCTTGACATATCTGAATTGCTAGCATCACTACTCTTGTGCTTTGGGGCCATTCATTATTAAGAATAGTTAAGAGTTACTTGAACACAAGCACTGTTTGTTGTCACAATAGATCTGATAACCAAAATGGCTATTTAGTGACTCAGAGCCAGGGAATGTAGACAGTATGGAGATGCTAGACAAAGGAATAATTCACATCCCCTGCTGGACAAAGTGGGAAAACTCTAGACTTCATCACACTACTCAGGACAGCACATAATTTAAAACTTAGGAATTTTTGATTTCTGGAATTTTCTATTGACTACTTTTGGACTGTGGTTGGCTGAAAGTAACTAAAACTGTGGAAAGTAAAATGGGCAGATGAGGGGAGACAACTGCAAAAATAAAAATAAACTAAGAACTTTACCTTCACAATATACAAAATTAAAAAGGATCACACCTAAATGTGTTTTCCAAAACTATGAAACTAGTAGAAGATAAAATTAAAAAATTTTGTGAACTTAGGTACAAAATTTATTACATTGACAAATATATCTCTTAGATGTATAATTCAGAAAAGTATTGACACCATTTCTATCTTCATTAATTTTTGATGGCCAAGTATTATTACTGAAAATGAATCTCTTATCAATGTGTTTCCCTTTCTGATTTAAAAATAAAAGATGACTTTACAGCATTCATTTATATTGCTTTATAATTTAAAGGGCTTGGTATTTTCTGTTTGACAACTTAAAGGTCTTTTTGTAAAGGTTCCTTGGTTTCAGTTACTGAAACTCTGAGACTGAAAACTGGAACCTTAAATGCTTTAATGCTACTGCATTCTCTCATGCTCAACTAATGCTCAACTCATTACCACTAATAAGGACATCAAAATATGAATTTTATAAATTCCCAAATCATCAAATTAATGGTTTAACATCATTTAAGGACTCAGTCTTAAAAACTTCTTCAAGAAATCTCATATTGTCTGCTATGAGAAATCTAAACTACACTACTATGTAGATTAGGCCTTTTAAATTAATTTATGAATTGACTGTTTATTTATTCAGAACTTAACTTGTACCAGATGTTGGACTCTGAAAAATGAAGAGCAGAAAATATACAGCCAGAACAATTTCAGTCAAATAGCAGGTGCTCTAGGGAGAGAAATACAAAGAAAATTATCTTTGTTTTTTGTTTTTGTTTGTCTTTTTGAGTCAGTCTCTCTCTGTCACCCAAGCTGGAGTGCAATGGCATGCTCACGGTCACAGCAGTCTCGACATGCTGGACTAGGGCGGACCTTCTGCTTTGAACCTTCAATTAGTTGGAACTATAGGCATGTGCCACCATATCTTGCTAAATTTTTAAAAATTTATTG
>NW_007219693.1:0-832 GCF_000164805.1 Carlito syrichta | reverse complement strand
AGATGCAGGAACAATTGGAGTGCCCATCAACAGATAAATGGCTTTAAAATGTGGTATATATACACAATGGAATACAAATCAGCTATAAAAGAAGGAAATCCTGTTATCTTGTCATTTGTGACTACAAGAATGAACCTAGAAGACATTATGCTTAGTAAATAAGCTAGGCACAGAAAGACAAATACCACATGATATCAAGTATATGTGAAATCCCAAAATGTCATTCTCATCGAGACAGAAAATGGTGTTTACCAGAGCCTGGGGGTTGAGGGGTTGATTGTGTATGGGGCAAGGAGGAAGATGTTGATCAAAGTATAAAGGTTCAGTTATGAAGCATAAGTTCTGGTGATCTATTGTATAATGTGGTGACTACAGTTAATAATAATGTATTTTGTATTTTAAGATAACTAAAAGAGGAGATTTTAAGTGTTTTCACCACAAAAATGATAAGTATGTGAGGTGATGAATATATTAATTAGCCTGATTTGATCACTCCACAATGTATTCATATACTGAAACATCACAATGTACCCCATAAATATATACAATTATTTGTCAATTAAAAATAAAACAAAATTTTAAAAAGTAAAAAAAGAAAACAAACAAAAAAGCAAATCTAGATATCATTATGAAAAAATTATTCTGACACGTTAAAATGTTAGAAAGACTTTATTGACAAATATTGTGATGGAAGTCAAGACTATTACAAAACAAGAGAGATACTGGACTCAGCACAACTACAAATACATCTGAAATTTGAAGCCAAGAAGCTGAATGAGGGGGTGATTAGATAGAAAATGACTAAGAGAAAGCATCCAAAATAGGAGAATCT
>NW_007219692.1:0-9211 GCF_000164805.1 Carlito syrichta | reverse complement strand
GGGTTTTTCTGTTGCTGTGGTTTGTTTTGTCTCACTTGGTTGTCATTGCAGATTGTTTTGTAGTGTGGGTTGGTTTCTGCTTTGCATGATCATACAGAGTGGTGGTGGGGAATGGATCTCAGGGAAAACATGCCACAATAAGTGAACATTTCAATTTGCAAGTAGCATCTGATTCCTAGCATCCCATCCCCCACTTTACTCAGATTTCAAAAACTACAAGAGACAGCAAAACTTCCCATCCACCATCCTATTTAAAAATAGAACAAATCCAGAGCCCAGATCAGGGAAGAATAGAGGACTGAGCAAACATCAGAAGGGAAAGCCTCTCCCACTGACACTGAATAACAGAACTAAAGAAAAAAACAAGAGATCTGTCACAAATGAGGAAAAGTCAAAGGAAGACCTCAGGCAATTCCAAGTCTACCAAAGATAAAATTCCTGAGAAATCAGACCTTGGTGCCCAAACAATGGAAGACAGGAATGACTGGCCCCAGAATATGACAGGGATCAGAGAATGGTTGGAAAGAGTGAATAAGCCTCAAAAAAGACAAGATGCAACATTGAAAGAACTTGTAACAGAGATTCTGGCAATAAAAATTTCATCCAGGAAATAAAAAAACAAGATGACTAGCATGGAAAGCAGAATTAATCTAGCTGAAAAAAAAATCTCAGAACTTGAAGACCAGAACATGGAATTAACCTGATCTGTAAAAAACACAGAAAGAAGACCCAGAAAGAAAGAACAAAGCCTAGTTGGGCATGGCAGTGCATGCCTGTAGTTCCAGCTACTTGGCAGACTGAGACAGAAGGATTACCAGAGCTCAGCAGGTTGAGGTTGTGGTGACCGGGAGCATGCCACTGTCCTCCAGTCTGGGTGACAGAGTGAGACTCCAATTCAAAAAAAAAAAAAGAAAGAAAAACAAAAAAGAAAGAACAAAGCCTGTAAGAGATGTGTGATTATATCAAGAGGCTGAACCAACACCTGATTGGCACCCCAGGAGAAGAAAGGGAAAATGAGAAAAACTTGGAATAAGTATTTCAGGAGGCAATCCAAGAAAACTTTCCCCATCTCACCAGAGATGTGACCAGTCAAGCACAAGAGATACAGAGAAACCACACAAGATATCATATGGGAGGATCAACCCCTAGACACATAGTAATTTGCCTACACAAAGTAGGCATAAAAGAAAAAGAAAAAATCCTAAAGGCAACAAGAGAGAAAGGTCAGACTACTTAGTGGGGAAAACCAGTCAAAATAGCAGCAGACCTATTGGCAGAAACACTACAAGCAAGAAGGGACTGGAGCCATATATTCAAGTCCTCAAAGACAAGTAATTTCAACCAAGAATTTCCTATACAGTCAAACTCAGCTTCATCAGTGATGGAGAATTAAAATCCTTCCCAGATATCCAATCCCTAAGAGATTATGCAGCTTCCAGACCAGCTCTACAGGAAACACTTAAAAAGGTATTAAGCACAGAAGAAAGAAAACAAAGAATCACCATACACTTCCCAAGAGAAGAGCAGAGCACAGAATCAATAGAGAATATAGCACAAGAAACTTGAAAACACATGCATACATTAACCCCAAAGCCAAAACAAAACAAGCAAAGAAAAAAAAATTTATAAGAATCTCATGACAGGGATAAGCAATCACATTCAAATAATTAGCCTGAATGTGAATGGACAAAATACACCACTGAAAAGACACACAATGGTGGACTGGATAAGAAACCATGACCCCATTATTTGCTGCATCCAGGAGACTCATCTCACTATAAGGGACACACACAGACTCAAAGTTAAAGGATGGAAAATGAGTTTCCAGGCAAATGGAACACAAAAGAAAGCAGGAGTTGCAATCTTAATATCAGACAAAACAACCTTTAAGTTATCAAAAATTTAAAAAGATGCAAAAGGACACTGCATAATGATAAACGGTTCAATCCATCAATAAGAAATATTCATCCTAAACTTACATGCACCCAACACAGGAGCACCAGCATTTATAAAGTAACTACTAAATAAACTAAAAAATATATATTGACTCAACACTATTATAGCAGGGGACTTGAAAACCCCACTGACTATCTATCCCTAGATAGATCATCAAGGCAAAAAATCAACAGGGAGATCCAGAACCTAAACTTGATTCTTGACCAAATGGACTTAGTAGATACTTACAGATTATTCTACCCAACAACCACAGAATATACATTCAACTCATCACCACATGGAACATACTCCAAGATTGATCACATCCTTGGCCATAAATCAAGCATAAATCATAAGGTTGAAATCTTGCCATGCACATTCTCAGACCACAGTGGAATAAAAATAAATATCAAAACCAACAACATTTCCCCAAAATCCACAAAAAAGACATAGACACTAAACAGCATGATGCTGAACAATGACTGGGTCAACACTGAAAACAGAGAAGAAATTAAAAGATTCCTGGAAACAAATGAAAATGAAGAAACATCTTACCAAAACCTTCGGGCTGCCATGAAATCAGTTCTAAAAGGGGAAATTATATCTCTATAAGCACACATCAAGAAAATGGAAAGATCACAAGTGGAGAACCTAACAAGATACCAAAACACCAACTTTAGCAGAAAAATCCAAATCACAAAAATAAGAGCCGAAATACAGAATATGGAAGACAAAAATATTATAGAAAACATCAACAAAACAAAAAGCTGCTTTCTTTCAAAGAACTAACAAGATTGATAGACCCTTAGCCAGAATAACCAAGAAAAAGAGAGAGAAAGCACAATAAACATAATCAGATTACCTAAGATCAAATCCCAGCTGACCTTGAAGAAATACAAAGGATTACAGAGATTACTATGTTCACCTATATGGAAACAAACTTGATAACCTAGATGAAATGGAGGACTTTCTGACATCACACAACTTCCCCTTGTTAAAACAAGAAGACTTTGAGACACTAAATAGGCAAATAAAAACCCAGGAAATTGACTCTGTCATATGAAAACTACCTACAAAAAAAAGCCCTGGACTGAATGGCTTTCCAGCAGTATTCTACAAAAGTACAAGGAGGAGCTGATACCATTCCTACTGTAAATATTCCAGGCAATTGAGAAAGATGGAATTCTCCACAAATCATTTTACAAAACTAACATTACACTGATACCCAAACTGGGTAAAGATTCAACAAAGAAAGAGAAGTACAGGTCAATATCCCTTATGAACATAGATGCAAAAATCCTCAATAAGATTCTAGCAAATCAGATCCAAAAACACATCTCAAAAATTATCCACCATGACAAAGTAGACTTCATCCCCAGGATTTAGGGCTGGTTCAATATTCACAAGACCACAACTGTCATTAAATACATCAATAGATGTAAAAACAAGAACCACATGGTTATCTCATTAAATGTAGAAAAAGCTTTGATAAAATCTAGCATCCCTTCTTGATAAAATCCCTTAAACACCTAGGTATAAAAGGAACATACCTCAAAATAGTAAGCACCATCTATGATACACACACAGCTAACATGTTGCTAAATGAACAGAGACTAGAAACATATCCCCTGAAAACTGGAACAAGACAAGGCTGCCCACTCTCACCCCTCTTGTTCAATATTGTATTGGAAGTCCTAGCTCGAACAATTAGACAAGAAGGAAATCAGGGGTATCCAAATAGGAAAAGAGGAAGTCAAGTTATTCCACCAACCAACTGTGTTGCCCATCGAAGCTGGACTGGACTTTTAAAAATGTGGTACATATACACAATGGAATATTATGCAGCCATAAAGAAAGGCAAATACATGGACTTTGCAACAACTTAGATGGCTTTGGAGTCGATCATACTAAGTGATTTATCACAGAAACAAAGAACTGAGTTCCATATGTTCTCACTCATAACCTGATCTTGAAAAATTATAATGCTATGAGAAAAAGATGGGCAGTAGTGGAAAAACTGTCAGGGGACAGTTGAGGAAAACTGCAAGGGGAGGGAGGGAGGGGCATGCCTCATCAGTAAGGGTACCTACATGGTCAACTTTTATATACCTAACCCTGAATTGTACCCCAAATCTTTAAAATAAGTTTTAAAAAAAGAAAGACATGTGGTTGTGAATTGTACCCCACATCTTTATAATAAGTTTTAAAAAAAGAAAGACAAGTGTTTGTGAGGATACAAAGAAAAGAAAACCCTTTCCCATTGTTAGTGGTACTGTAAATTAGTACAGTCATTTTGGAAAGTAGGATAGAGGTTCTTCCAAAAATGAAAAGTGGAATTACCATGTGATCCAGCAATCCCACTTCTGGGTATATATCTAAATGAATTGAAATCAGTATGTTGGAGACATATCTAATCTACATTCCTTTTCTTTGCAGCATTATTCACAACAGTCAAGATGCAGGAACAATTGGAGTGCCCATCAACAGATAAATGGCTTTAAAATGTGGTATATATACACAATGGAATACAATTCAGCTATAAAAGAAGGAAATCCTGTTATCTTGTCATTTGTGACTACAAGAATGAACCTAGAGGACATTATGCTTAGTAAATAAGCTAGGCACAGAAAGACAAATACCACATGATATCAAGTATATGTGAAATCCCAAAATGTCATTCTCATCGAGACAGAAAATGGTGTTTACCAGAGGCTTGGGGTTGAGGGGTTGATTGTGTATGGGGCAAGGAGGAAGATGTTGATCAAAGTATAAAGGTTCAGTTATGAAGCATAAGTTCTGGTGATCTATTGTATAATGTGGTGACTACAGTTAATAATAATGTATTTTGTATTTTAAGATAACTAAAAGAGGAGATTTTAAGTGTTTTCACCACAAAAATGATAAGTATGTGAGGTGATGAATATATTAATTAGCCTGATTTGATCACTCCACAATGTATTCATATACTGAAACATCACAATGTACCCCATAAATATATACAATTATTTGTCAATTAAAAATAAAACAAAATTTTAAAAAGTAAAAAAAGAAAACAAACAAAAAGAAAATCTAGATATCATTATGAAAAAATTATTCTGACACGTTAAAATGTTAGAAAGACTTTATTGACAAATATTGTGATGGATGTCAAGACTATTACAATACAAGAGAGATACTGGACTCAGCACAACTCCAAATACAGCTGAAATTTGAAGCCAAGAAGCTGAATGAGGGGGTGATTAGATAGAAAATGACTAAGAGAAAGCATCCAAAATAGGAGAATTCTTGTTCAGCTAATGCAACAAGATTCTTGCTTTGAAAAATAAAAAAGGATCAGAGGAGTGTAACTAAAGTTTGGTCAAGGAAGGAGTCTTTGTCAAGATCTAAGAGTTCAAATATTTTAAATAATATAAACACTGAAAGAGTCATATCTGGACCCATCATAGTCAGATTGTTGAATGACAGAATATGCTGAAAGCAGCAAGAATAAAAAAACCAAACAAATATATGATTAATGACTGATTTCTTATTACAAACAATGGGAGCCAGGAGGTATAGACATAACATACTCAAAGTACTGGGGAAAAAAATATTACCGCCTACTGAACAACATTCTATATTCAATGACACTACCCTTAAATTAAGGTTAAAATACATATAGTGATTCAATTTATTTAACACATTATATCAATAAAATAAAAGGAAGACTCATATAATAATTTCAATAAATACAAATAAGGCAATTGGCAAAACACAACATCCATATATGATAAAAAAAAAAGACTCTCAACAAGCTAAGAATAGAAGGGACCTTCTTCAACATGATAAAAAGCATCAAAACTACAATTAGTATTTTATTTAATGGTGATAGGCTGAATTTTTTTCCTATAATCAGGAACAAGGAAAGGATGCTCTCATTACTTATACTCAAAAGTGTACTGAAATGTTCTAGTCAATATAATATAGCACATAGAGAAACAAACAAAATAGTATCAGATTGGAAAAGAATAAGTAAATATTTATTTGCAGAAGACATGATCATCTATGTAGAAAGTACTAAGGAATCTATAAGAAACTGTTAGAACTAACAAAGGGCTAGCAAAGTGAAACAAAATATATCATACTATACACTGTAGCAATGACTCACAGGTACAGTGTGCACTAGTGGTGGAGACAGGTACACTTAAAGTCTTGATTTCTTCACCACTATATAATGGATTCACATAATCAAAAGCCATTTTTACCCCTAAAGCTATTGAAATAAATACTTTACAAAAGAAATGACCTAGAAAAAGCAAAATCAATTCCATTTACAACAGAACCAAAAATGATAAAGATACTTAGGAACAAATTTAACAAAAGAAATAGTGCAAGAAAGACCTATACACCAAAAGCTACAACAATGCTGAAAGAAATTTAAATATATATGAAAAGATGTTTCATGTTCATCCATTGAAAGACTCAATATTAAGATGAAAACTTCATAATTTATTTAACTTATAGGGTTAACATAACTACTATAAAAAGGAACTCAAGTATTTTTAGTAGAAACAGTCAAGTTTATCTTAAAATTTAAATGGAAACTAGAATAGCCACAATATTGTTAGAAAATAAAAACAGTTATGAAAGCCATATCTGATTTTAAAACTTAGTGCAGGTTGAATATTTAAATTAAAAATTCTGAAATAAAATATGCTCTAAAATCTGAAACTTTTTGATGGATGATATGATGCTGCAAGTGAAAAAATCTACACCCGGCCCTGTATATGAGTCACAGTCAAAGTGCAGTTACAACTTTGTTTTATGCACAAGATTATTAAAATAGTATATAAAGAAAAGAAAGGGATTGGCAGTAGCAGGAAACTGCTGGGGAGGGAAAAAATGCGGGATTGACATTAGTGGGAACAGGCCAGGGGAGGGGGGAACACCTCATTAACAAGGGTACCTTCATAATGAACATTTGTATACTTAAACCTGAATTGTACACCACATCTTTGAAATTAAAAAAAGAGAAAAATAAATAAATAAATAAATAAATTTACTCAAGATAGTTTATTTTGATACCACCTCTAACTAATAACCTGGAAAGTAGTAAAATGCAGACATTCCTAATCTGAATTTATTGGAATATCTTTCATAAAAACGTTTAGGAAATAAATATTTTATTTAAATAAAATTAAAACAAAATAGTATATAAAGTTACCCTTCATTTTGTGTATAAAATATATAGAAAACATAAATCAATTTTGTGTTTAAACTTTCATCTCATCCTTAAGATATCTCATTAAGTATATGCACATATTTCAAAATTTGAAAATCCAAAATCTGAAACATTTTTGGTGTCAAGAATTTATATAAGAGATAATCAACCTTTATAAAACTTATAGTAATCAAGAGAGTGTGGACTTTTTGTAAGGTAGACTTAAAGATAAATGGAAACAGAAGTCTAGAAAAAAACCGATACATTTATACCTAACTGATTTTCAACAACAGTGCCAAGGCAATTCAATGGAGAAAAAACAGTTTTTACATTAAATGTTCATGGAGCAATCAGATATTCATAAGCAAAAAATAAAAACAGCAGTTCCCCTATTCATTGGCCCCCTCCCCCAGTAAATGTCTGAACCCACATATAGAATCCAACCCAGTTGCCATCAATTGGAATACATTATTTTCAAGTCTTCCATCCACAACTTTAATGTTTTTTCCATATTAATGAAACACTTATCACTCACTGTAGCCGTGACTTTTGCAATTTGAAGCATAACAGCAAAAGTAACATGATATTTTCTCCCTCTCCACAATTTCATGTCTAGAAGATACATTCTTACCACAGATCTTAGTAACCTCAGTTGTTTTTGTCTTTCCTCTTTTAGTCAAGAACTTTTACTTTTTCACTAAAAGAAGCACTTTACAGCTTCCCTTGACATATCTGAATTGCTAGCATCACTACTCTTGTGCTTTGGGGCCATTCATTATTAAGAATAGTTAAGAGTTACTTGAACACAAGCACTGTTTGTTGTCACAATAGATCTGATAACCAAAATGGCTATTTGGTGACTCAGAGCCAGGGAATGTAGACAGTATGGAGACGCTAGACAAAGGAATAATTCACATCCCCTGCTGGACAAAGTGGGAAAACTCTAGACTTCATCACACTACTCAGGGCAGCACATAATTTAAAACTTAGGAATTTTTGATTTCTGGAATTTTCTATTGACTACTTTTGGACTGTGGTTGGCTGAAAGTAACTAAAACTGTGGAAAGTAAAATGGACAGATGAGGGGAGACAACTGCAAAAATAAAAATAAACTAAGAACTTTACCTTCACAATATACAAAATTAAAAAGGATCACACCTAAATGTGAAAGCCAAAACTATGAAACTAGTAGAAGATAAAATTAAAAAATTTTGTGAACTTAGGTACAAAATTTATTACATTGACAAATATATCTCTTAGATGTATAATTCAGAAAAGTATTGACACCATTTCTATCTTCATTAATTTTTGATGGCCAAGTATTATTACTGAAAATGAATCTCTTATCAATGTGTTTCCCTTTCTGATTTAAAAATAAAAGATGACTTTACAGCATTCATTTATATTGCTTTATAATTTAAAGGGCTTGGTATTTTCTGTTTGACAACTTAAAGGTCTTTTTGTAAAGGTTCCTTGGTTTCAGTTACTGAAACTCTGAGACTGAAAACTGGAACCTTAAATGCTTTAATGCTACTGCATTCTCTCATGCTCAACTAATGCTCAACTCATTACCACTAATAAGGACATCAAAATATGAATTTTATAAATTCCCAAATCATCAAATTAATGGTTTAACATCATTTAAGGACTCAGTCTTAAAAACTTCTTCAAGAAATCTCATATTGTCTGCTATGAGAAATCTAAACTACACTACTATGTAGATTAGGCCTTTTAAATTAATTTATGAATTGACTGTTTATTTATTCAGAACTTAACTTGTACCAGATGTTGGACTCTGAAAAATGAAGAGCAGAAAATATACAGCCAGAACAATTTCAGTCAAATAGCAGGTGCTCTAGGGAGAGAAATACAAAGAAAATTATCTTTGTTTTTTGTTTTTGTTTGTCTTTTTGAGTCAGTCTCTCTCTGTCACCCAAGCTGGAGTGCAATGGCATGCTCACGGTCACAGCAGTCTCGACATGCTGGACTAGGGCGGACCTTCTGCTTTGAACCTTCAATTAGTTGGAACTATAGGCATGTGCCACCATATCTTGCTAAATTTTTAAAAATTTATTG
>NW_007219691.1:0-743 GCF_000164805.1 Carlito syrichta | reverse complement strand
CCAACCATTGGTCTGTTTTCTATCTCTGGATTTGCTTATCTGGACCTCTTATATAAATGGAATAATATAATACATAGTCTGGCTTCTTTGGCCTAGCGTTTTCAAATTCAATCCATGTTATACCAGGTATTAGCACTTCATTTTTTTAAATTTGTGAATAAATATTTAAGTGTATGGATAGACCATATCTTATTTATCTTTCGTCTGTTTATGGGTACTTAGGTTATTTTCACTTTTTGTCTATTATGAAGAATGCTGCTGTGAACTTTTGTATGTTACACATTTTTGTGAGACATATATGTATATATATGTACATGGTTTTTTTTTTTTGAGTTGGAGTCTCACTCTGTCACCCAGACTGGAGTGCAGTGGCCGCTCTCAGCCACCACAGCCTCGACCTGCTGGGCTCCGGCTATCCTTCCATCTCAGCCTTCCAAGTAGCTGGAATTACAGGCATGCGCTACCACGCCTGGCTGATTTTTTGATTTATTGTAGAGATGAGTTCTTGCTGCCCAGGCGGGTCTCGAACTCGCAGACTCAGGCAATCCACTCACCTCAGCCTCCCAAAGACGCGGGATTACACGCTGAGCCACCGAGCCCGGCTTGTACATGTGTTTATATAGATATATTTTCATTTCTTTTGGTGTGGACTTGCTGGGTCATATGGTAACTCGTTTACTTTGGCGGAGCTGGCAAAATGTCTTCCAGAGAGGCTGTACCACTTCACAACGCCACCAGCAATG
>NW_007219690.1:0-4666 GCF_000164805.1 Carlito syrichta | reverse complement strand
TTTTCAAATTCATCCATGTATACCAGGTATTAGCACTTCATTTTTTTAAATTTGTGAATAAATATTTAAGTGTATGGATAGACCATATCTTATTTATCTTTCGTCTGTTTATGGGTACTTGGGTTGTTTTCACTTTTTGTCTATTATGAAGAATGCTGCTGTGAACTTTTGTATGTTACACATTTTTGTGAGACATATATGTATATATATGTACATGGTTTTTTTTTTTTGAGTTGGAGTCTCACTCTGTCACCCAGACTGGAGTGCAGTGGCCGCTCTCAGCCACCACAGCCTCGACCTGCTGGGCTCCGGCTATCCTTCCATCTCAGCCTTCCAAGTAGCTGGAATTACAGGCATGCGCTACCACGCCTGGCTGATTTTTTGATTTATTGTAGAGATGAGTTCTTGCTGCCTAGGCGGGTCTCGAACTCGCAGACTCAGGCAATCCACTCACCTCAGCCTTCCAAAGGCGCGGGATTACACGCTGAGCCACCGAGCCCGGCTTGTACATGTGTTTATATAGATATATTTTCATTTCTTTTGGTGTGGACTTGCTGGGTCATATGGTAACTCGTTTACTTTGGCGGAGCTGGCAAAATGTCTTCCAGAGAGGCTGTACCATTTCACAACGCCACCAGCAATGCATGAGAGTTCCAATGGCTCCATATTCCTGCCAACATTTGTTATGTTGTGTTGGGTGTGTCTCTCCAGTTGTCTCAGTAATATGTTGAAAAGACTATTCTTTCCCCATTGACTTGTCTAGGCACCCTTTTGGTCAGTGACCGTCAATATGGGGTTTATTTCTGAATCACCTCAGAGCCCTTTGCATGCTGGTCTGTCACCTGGAACAATCTTCCTCACCTTTTAAACCTGCGTGTCACCTTCTTGCCAGTTTTCCTGGCTAGTCTATACTAATCCTTCAAGTCTTATTATAAGTTTCTTTACATAATCTTTAATGATTCTTTTTCTAGTAATCTTCCAACCCCTCCTAATCTAAGTTAGGCCCTTTGAAAGTACTCTTTCATTATACTTTGTACGTTTTCATTATACTACTTTCAAATAATGTACTTGCGTATTTTTTGTTTGAAAAAAATTTTTTTTTATTAGGGCACTAGGTCCTAGAGAGCAGGAACCATTTTTGTTTGGTTTATTACTATATTCTCAGTACCTCTTACTGTGCCTGTCAACATAAAAGAAAGTGGCAGGCAGTATTTTATTTTAAACTACATGCTTATTGTGTTAGTGACTCAAGTTTCATTTCATTTTCTATCTCAGGGCCATGAAATGACAAGTATTGGACTGCTGCTTGGTGTTTCTGCTGCAAAACTAGGCACCATGGATATGTCAATCACTCGACTTCTCAGCATTCACATTCCTGCTGTCTTACCCCCAACATCCACAGAACTGGATGTTCCTCACAACGTCCAAGTGGCTGCAGTAGTTGGCATTGGCCTCGTATATCAAGGGACAGCTCACAGACATACTGCAGAAGTCCTGTTGGCTGAAATAGGTATAGGATTAATAGTGCTGAATCTTCATAGGCATACATTTCCTATTTCTAAATAAACCCAAGCAAAAATAAGAGTAAATTATAAAAATTAAGGAGAAATTATAGTAGTTTTGTGAGCACAGAATGATCTCGTACTAATTTTAAAAACAACTGCAGGTAGTGTTTTCCAAAACTAATGTTACTATGCAAGTTATTAGCCTGGATATTTATTAGGCCAACCCATTACTGAGCTCCAGTGGTCACATTCACTGAGGTACCTGTGGTCGTAATCACAGATGTGGGTGCTGCTTATCCTGCTGTGTCTTTACCAGGCAAAGTCTAACAGAGACTTGCACTTAAAACTCAAAGTTGACCGTTTTGGTCCCTAATATCACGGTGTTTATTCTGTTGGACAACAGCACTTCCAACAGAATGTAAGTGATTGCTTTTTTTGTTGTTGTTTTTTGGTACACTGACAGCTGTGGAAACCAATTATGATAGTGTCAGAACTTTCTGAGTGGAGTTTTATTTCATCCACATTTCTTGTGTAACTTACTAGAAAGTTAACTCTAAAATGTTTGTGAGTTGAAAATTTGAGAAGCTAGATTCAACTGTATTGCTTATGTTTTTCAGGAAGGCCCCCTGGTCCTAAAATGGAATACTGCACTGACAGAGAGTCATACTCTTTAGCTGCTGGCTTTGCCCTGGGCATGGTCTGCTTGGGGGTAAGCACCATCTGTGCCTTCCCATGTTTTATTTATGGCATCTGCATGTTGAGACAAATAACCTTAACTCTTAAACTCAAATACTACTCTGACTTACTATGACTTAGCCTGATTCCCAGCCCTTTCTTCTTCCTGGATGTTTTTCAAAGCACCAGATTTGTGAATGGGGGAAAAACTATAGTGAAGAATGGGGCTTAAGAATTTTTTTTCCCCCAGCTCATCTATGTATTCATGAATAAACTGGGAAATGAAGGTTCTTTTTTCTGGTTTCTTTTTTAAATAGGAGTCTCACTCTGTTGCCCAGGCTGGAGTGCGATGGCAGAGTCCAGCATTTTGAGGCTGTGGTGGCCTTGAGTGTGCCACTGCATCCCAGCCTGGGTGACAGTGAGACTCTGACTCCAAAAAAAAAAAAAAAGACAACCTGTATATTCCAATGCCAATTCCATTAGGTAGGATTGGGATTACTGAGGCATAGGGTAAATGGTACATTTCGTTTGAACTGATACACCTTTTTCTGTTTTACACTTGAACCAACGCTGTTTGAGAATGCTGGCTGTTGCACAACTTGCTGATAATTGGTGTTACTTGTTTTTAACATTTCTGCTGATAAATGTGCCATGATATTTCATTGTAGTTTAAATTTGTATTTCTCTGCTGGCTAATGATGCTGACAACTTTTTCATTAGCTTATTGGTCCTCCATATATCTTTTTTTGTGAAATATCTTTCAAGTCCTTTGCTTATTTTTTTTTTTTGAGTTGGAGTCTCACTCTGTCGCCCAGGCTAGAGTGCAGTGGTATGCTCATGGCCACCGCAGCCTTGACCTACTGGGCTCAGACAACCCTTCTGCCTGAGCCTTCCAAGTAGCTGGAACTACAGGCACACACCACCATACCTGGCTAATTTTTAAATTATGTAGAGATGAGATTTTGTCAAGTTGCCCAGGCTGGTCTCAAACCATTAGACTCAGGCAGTCCTCTCACCTCCACCTCCCAAAGTGGTGGGATTACAGGCATGAGCCACTGTGCTTGGCTGGGAATGAAGTTTCTTTTTTTTGTGATGGTTCTACCTTATAATTTTATTTCAATTAGTTTCTGTTTTTCTTGTGTTAACAAAGGGCTCTGAGAAACACTTCTTCAATGCACACCAGAGCCATCTCTCTGTTTTCTCAGTTGTCATGCACAGTTCTCACCATGAATGCATATCTTTCAGTATTACAAATGTTCCCTTGTGACTGTGGCACAGGGAAAGTCATGGATACCCACAATTCCTATTGGAGATGGGGTAGATCCTCAGATTCCACTGAAGGATGGCAGCATGTACTATTTAGGTTTCATCTGAATGCTCCATCAGCTCCATGCAGGACGGGAATAATCCAATGCACATTTAAACAGGGTGGCAGTTACTGTCCTGCATAACTCAGGAAGGGCTGGAGATTTGGCTGATGTGCCGTGTCTCTTCATTTCCCAGGGTTCTTTCCTTTGCTCCAGACAGGTGATCAGGTCTGGCTTAGAGACAGCAAGTCCTAGAAAAACCAGGTTTCTATGGTTCTCTAACATCACATTCCTGTACAATATTTGCTGAATGGGGTCCAGGAATACCCACTCCTCTTGAGAGAATTCTATGGCCACATGCTGGAATGTCAATAGCCCCTGCTCGAATACTCATCATCTCCCATATTCTGCGTGTCCAGGCCTCCTCCCTATGGACTCCTGAGATCTGCTAGTTACAGGGCAACAGTGACTGAAGTGAAAACACATGATTCTCCCCAAAACAATTCAACATCTCCCTGAAGTTTCTTAAAAAGAGTTCAAAACATACAAGCAAGATGAAGTTATGGCCCATTACAGTGGAAAGCAGAAAAAAGTAGAAATGCTTATGATAGGGAGCCTTAGGAGTCTGCAGTTAAATTGTAGGCTTCTTTTACCATAGTGGTGTTTTCACTTTGTATCCCAGAATGTTGTCACAGTAGTATTTGCCTTGTGACAAAATACAATATTGGGTTGACCCATCTTTAACTCCAAGAGATGTGCAGAATTTCCAAAAAGGTTTCATTAAATGATTGTTTCACTTGGAATGTGGAACCACCAATACATTATTCTGGTCAAGCCAAATACTGTGAAGAATTTTATAATGAATGGAGTTTTTTCTTATGTGTGTTCTGAAAATCCACCCTGTGTTTGACTGTCTGTTGTTTTGACTTCACGTCTGGCACATGAGCTATAGAGGCAGGTGGTACTATAGAGGAACATTGTACTAGGAATAGGGATCTTAATTCTGGTCCTGGCTAGTGAGTCAAGTCATTTAACTTCATTGGCTATTGGTTAAGCAGCCCCATGGACTGTCGAGCCAAACTGCCTTGTTTTATGTCTAGCCCTGCCACTTACTAGTTATGTCACCTTGGCTTAATCCCTCTGTGCCTTACTTTACTTATCTACAAAATGGGGTTCTTA
>NW_007219689.1:0-618 GCF_000164805.1 Carlito syrichta | reverse complement strand
CAGGCGGGTCTCGAACTCGCAGACTCAGGCAATCACTCACTCAGCTCCAAAGGCGCGGGATTACACGCTGAGCCACCGAGCCCGGCTTGTACATGTGTTTATATAGATATATTTTCATTTCTTTTGGTGTGGACTTGCTGGGTCATATGGTAACTCGTTTACTTTGGCGGAGCTGGCAAAATGTCTTCCAGAGAGGCTGTACCATTTCACAACGCCACCAGCAATGCATGAGAGTTCCAATGGCTCCATATTCCTGCCAACATTTGTTATGTTGTGTTGGGTGTGTCTCTCCAGTTGTCTCAGTAATATGTTGAAAAGACTATTCTTTCTCCATTGACTTGTCTAGGCACCCTTTTGGTCAGTGACCGTCAATATGGGGTTTATTTCTGAATCACCTCAGAGCCCTTTGCATGCTGGTCTGTCACCTGGAACAATCTTCCTCACCTTTTAAACCTGCGTGTCACCTTCTTGCCAGTTTTCCTGGCTAGTCTATACTAATCCTTCAAGTCTTATTATAAGTTTCTTTACATAATCTTTAATGATTCTTTTTCTAGTAATCTTCCAACCCCTCCTAATCTAAGTTAGGCCCTTTGAAAGTACTCTTTCATTATACTTTGT
>NW_007219688.1:0-4467 GCF_000164805.1 Carlito syrichta | reverse complement strand
ATATATATGTACATGTTTTTTTTTTTTTGAGTTGGAGTCTCACTCTGTCACCCAGACTGGAGTGCAGTGGCCGCTCTCAGCCACCACAGCCTCGACCTGCTGGGCTCCGGCTATCCTTCCATCTCAGCCTTCCAAGTAGCTGGAATTACAGGCATGCGCTACCACGCCTGGCTGATTTTTTGATTTATTGTAGAGATGAGTTCTTGCTGCCTAGGCGGGTCTCGAACTCGCAGACTCAGGCAATCCACTCACCTCAGCCTTCCAAAGGCGCGGGATTACACGCTGAGCCACCGAGCCCGGCTTGTACATGTGTTTATATAGATATATTTTCATTTCTTTTGGTGTGGACTTGCTGGGTCATATGGTAACTCGTTTACTTTGGCGGAGCTGGCAAAATGTCTTCCAGAGAGGCTGTACCATTTCACAACGCCACCAGCAATGCATGAGAGTTCCAATGGCTCCATATTCCTGCCAACATTTGTTATGTTGTGTTGGGTGTGTCTCTCCAGTTGTCTCAGTAATATGTTGAAAAGACTATTCTTTCCCCATTGACTTGTCTAGGCACCCTTTTGGTCAGTGACTGTCAATATGGGGTTTATTTCTGAATCACCTCAGAGCCCTTTGCATGCTGGTCTGTCACCTGGAACAATCTTCCTCACCTTTTAAACCTGCGTGTCACCTTCTTGCCAGTTTTCCTGGCTAGTCTATACTAATCCTTCAAGTCTTATTATAAGTTTCTTTACATAATCTTTAATGATTCTTTTACTAGTAATCTTCCAACCCCTCCTAATCTAAGTTAGGTCCTTTGAAAGTACTCTTTCATTATACTTTGTACGTTTTCATTATACTACTTTCAAATAATGTACTTGCGTATTTTTTGTTTGAAAAAATTTTTTTTTTATTAGGGCACTAGGTCCTAGAGAGCAGGAACCATTTTTGTTTGGTTTATTACTATATTCTCAGTACCTCTTACTGTGCCTGTCAACATAAAAGAAAGTGGCAGGCAGTATTTTATTTTAAACTACATGCTTATTGTGTTAGTGACTCAAGTTTCATTTCATTTTCTATCTCAGGGCCATGAAATGACAAGTATTGGACTGCTGCTTGGTGTTTCTGCTGCAAAACTAGGCACCATGGATATGTCAATCACTCGACTTCTCAGCATTCACATTCCTGCTGTCTTACCCCCAACATCCACAGAACTGGATGTTCCTCACAACGTCCAAGTGGCTGCAGTAGTTGGCATTGGCCTCGTATATCAAGGGACAGCTCACAGACATACTGCAGAAGTCCTGTTGGCTGAAATAGGTATAGGATTAATAGTGCTGAATCTTCATAGGCATACATTTCCTATTTCTAAATAAACCCAAGCAAAAATAAGAGTAAATTATAAAAATTAAGGAGAAATTATAGTAGTTTTGTGAGCACAGAATGATCTCGTACTAATTTTAAAAACAACTGCAGGTAGTGTTTTCCAAAACTAATGTTACTATGCAAGTTATTAGCCTGGATATTTATTAGGCCAACCCATTACTGAGCTCCAGTGGTCACATTCACTGAGGTACCTGTGGTCGTAATCACAGATGTGGGTGCTGCTTATCCTGCTGTGTCTTTACCAGGCAAAGTCTAACAGAGACTTGCACTTAAAACTCAAAGTTGACCGTTTTGGTCCCTAATATCACGGTGTTTATTCTGTTGGACAACAGCACTTCCAACAGAATGTAAGTGATTGCTTTTTTTGTTGTTGTTTTTTGGTACACTGACAGCTGTGGAAACCAATTATGATAGTGTCAGAACTTTCTGAGTGGAGTTTTATTTCATCCACATTTCTTGTGTAACTTACTAGAAAGTTAACTCTAAAATGTTTGTGAGTTGAAAATTTGAGAAGCTAGATTCAACTGTATTGCTTATGTTTTTCAGGAAGGCCCCCTGGTCCTAAAATGGAATACTGCACTGACAGAGAGTCATACTCTTTAGCTGCTGGCTTTGCCCTGGGCATGGTCTGCTTGGGGGTAAGCACCATCTGTGCCTTCCCATGTTTTATTTATGGCATCTGCATGTTGAGACAAATAACCTTAACTCTTAAACTCAAATACTACTCTGACTTACTATGACTTAGCCTGATTCCCAGCCCTTTCTTCTTCCTGGATGTTTTTCAAAGCACCAGATTTGTGAATGGGGGAAAAACTATAGTGAAGAATGGGGCTTAAGAATTTTTTTTCCCCCAGCTCATCTATGTATTCATGAATAAACTGGGAAATGAAGGTTCTTTTTTCTGGTTTCTTTTTTAAATAGGAGTCTCACTCTGTTGCCCAGGCTGGAGTGCGATGGCAGAGTCCAGCATTTTGAGGCTGTGGTGGCCTTGAGTGTGCCACTGCATCCCAGCCTGGGTGACAGTGAGACTCTGACTCCAAAAAAAAAAAAAAAGACAACCTGTATATTCCAATGCCAATTCCATTAGGTAGGATTGGGGTTACTGAGGCATAGGGTAAATGGTACATTCGTTTGAACTGATACACCTTTTCTGTTTTACACTTGAACCAGCGCTGTTTGAGAATGCTGGCTGTTGCACAACTTGCTGATAATTGGTGTTACTTGTTTTTAACATTTCTGCTGATAAATGTGTCATGATATTTCATTGTAGTTTAAATTTGTATTTCTCTGCTGGCTAATGATGCTGACAACTTTTTCATTAGCTTATTGGTCCTCCATATATCTTTTTTTGTGAAATATCTTTCAAGTCCTTTGCTTATTTTTTTTTTTTTTGAGTTGGAGTCTCACTCTGTCGCCCAGGCTAGAGTGCAGTGGTATGCTCATGGCCACCACAGCCTTGACCTACTGGGCTCAGACAACCCTTCTGCCTGAGCCTTCCAAGTAGCTGGAACTACGGGCACACACCACCATACCTGGCTAATTTTTAAATTTATTGTAGAGATGAGATTTTGCCAAGTTGCCCAGGCTGGTCTCAAACCCTTAGACTCAGGCAGTCCTCTCACCTCCACCTCCCAAAGTGGTGGGATTACAGGCATGAGCCACTGCGCTTGGCTGGGAATGAAGTTTCTTTTTTTGTGTGATGGTTCTACCTTATAATTTTATTTCAATTAGTTTCTGTTTTTCTTGTGTTAACAAAGGGCTCTGAGAAACACTTCTTCAATGCACACCAGAGCCATCTCTCTTTTTTCTCAGTTGTCATGCACAGTTCTCACCATGAATGCATATCTTTCAGTATTACAAATGTTCCCTTGTGACTGTGGCACAGGGAAAGTCATGGATACCCACAATTCCTATTGGAGATGGGGTAGATCCTCAGATTCCACTGAAGGATGGCAGCATGTACTATTTAGGTTTCATCTGAATGCTCCATCAGCTCCATGCAGGACGGGAATAATCCAATGCACATTTAAACAGGGTGGCAGTTACTGTCCTGCATAACTCAGGAAGGGCTGGAGATTTGGCTGATGTGCCGTGTCTCTTCATTTCCCAGGGTTCTTTCCTTTGCTCCAGACAGGTGATCAGGTCTGGCTTAGAGACAGCAAGTCCTAGAAAAACCAGGTTTCTATGGTTCTCTAACATCACATTCCTGTACAATATTTGCTGAATGGGGTCCAGGAATACCCACTCCTCTTGAGAGAATTCTATGGCCACATGCTGGAATGTCAATAGCCCCTGCTCGAATACTCATCATCTCCCATATTCTGCGTGTCCAGGCCTCCTCCCTATGGACTCCTGAGATCTGCTAGTTACAGGGCAACAGTGACTGAAGTGAAAACACATGATTCTCCCCAAAACAATTCAACATCTCCCTGAAGTTTCTTAAAAAGAGTTCAAAACATACAAGCAAGATGAAGTTATGGCCCATTACAGTGGAAAGCAGAAAAAAGTAGAAATGCTTATGATAGGGAGCCTTAGGAGTCTGCAGTTAAATTGTAGGCTTCTTTTACCATAGTGGTGTTTTCACTTTGTATCCCAGAATGTTGTCACAGTAGTATTTGCCTTGTGACAAAATACAATATTGGGTTGACCCATCTTTAACTCCAAGAGATGTGCAGAATTTCCAAAAAGGTTTCATTAAATGATTGTTTCACTTGGAATGTGGAACCACCAATACATTATTCTGGTCAAGCCAAATACTGTGAAGAATTTTATAATGAATGGAGTTTTTTCTTATGTGTGTTCTGAAAATCCACCCTGTGTTTGACTGTCTGTTGTTTTGACTTCACGTCTGGCACATGAGCTATAGAGGCAGGTGGTACTATAGAGGAACATTGTACTAGGAATAGGGATCTTAATTCTGGTCCTGGCTAGTGAGTCAAGTCATTTAACTTCATTGGCTATTGGTTAAGCAGCCCCATGGACTGTCGAGCCAAACTGCCTTGTTTTATGTCTAGCCCTGCCACTTACTAGTTATGTCACCTTGGCTTAATCCCTCTGTGCCTTACTTTACTTATCTACAAAATGGGGTTCTTA
>NW_007219687.1:0-4291 GCF_000164805.1 Carlito syrichta | reverse complement strand
TTTTTGATTTATTGTAGAGATGAGTTCTTGCTGCCAGGCGGGTCTCGAACTCGCAGACTCAGGCAATCCACTCACCTCAGCCTCCCAAAGGCGCGGGATTACACGCTGAGCCACCGAGCCCGGCTTGTACATGTGTTTATATAGATATATTTTCATTTCTTTTGGTGTGGACTTGCTGGGTCATATGGTAACTCGTTTACTTTGGCGGAGCTGGCAAAATGTCTTCCAGAGAGGCTGTACCACTTCACAACGCCACCAGCAATGCATGAGAGTTCCAATGGCTCCATATTCCTGCCAACATTTGTTATGTTGTGTTGGGTGTGTCTCTCCAGTTGTCTCAGTAATATGTTGAAAAGACTATTCTTTCCCCATTGACTTGTCTAGGCACCCTTTTGGTCAGTGACCGTCAATATGGGGTTTATTTCTGAATCACCTCAGAGCCCTTTGCATGCTGGTCTGTCACCTGGAACAATCTTCCTCACCTTTTAAACCTGCGTGTCACCTTCTTGCCAGTTTTCCTGGCTAGTCTATACTAATCCTTCAAGTCTTATTATAAGTTTCTTTACATAATCTTTAATGATTCTTTTTCTAGTAATCTTCCAACCCCTCCTAATCTAAGTTAGGCCCTTTGAAAGTACTCTTTCATTATACTTTGTACGTTTTCATTATACTACTTTCAAATAATGTACTTGCGTATTTTTTGTTTGAAAAAATTTTTTTTTTATTAGGGCACTAGGTCCTAGAGAGCAGGAACCATTTTTGTTTGGTTTATTACTATATTCTCAGTACCTCTTACTGTGCCTGTCAACATAAAAGAAAGTGGCAGGCAGTATTTTATTTTAAACTACATGCTTATTGTGTTAGTGACTCAAGTTTCATTTCATTTTCTATCTCAGGGCCATGAAATGACAAGTATTGGACTGCTGCTTGGTGTTTCTGCTGCAAAACTAGGCACCATGGATATGTCAATCACTCGACTTCTCAGCATTCACATTCCTGCTGTCTTACCCCCAACATCCACAGAACTGGATGTTCCTCACAACGTCCAAGTGGCTGCAGTAGTTGGCATTGGCCTCGTATATCAAGGGACAGCTCACAGACATACTGCAGAAGTCCTGTTGGCTGAAATAGGTATAGGATTAATAGTGCTGAATCTTCATAGGCATACATTTCCTATTTCTAAATAAACCCAAGCAAAAATAAGAGTAAATTATAAAAATTAAGGAGAAATTATAGTAGTTTTGTGAGCACAGAATGATCTCGTACTAATTTTAAAAACAACTGCAGGTAGTGTTTTCCAAAACTAATGTTACTATGCAAGTTATTAGCCTGGATATTTATTAGGCCAACCCATTACTGAGCTCCAGTGGTCACATTCACTGAGGTACCTGTGGTCGTAATCACAGATGTGGGTGCTGCTTATCCTGCTGTGTCTTTACCAGGCAAAGTCTAACAGAGACTTGCACTTAAAACTCAAAGTTGACCGTTTTGGTCCCTAATATCACGGTGTTTATTCTGTTGGACAACAGCACTTCCAACAGAATGTAAGTGATTGCTTTTTTTGTTGTTGTTTTTTGGTACACTGACAGCTGTGGAAACCAATTATGATAGTGTCAGAACTTTCTGAGTGGAGTTTTATTTCATCCACATTTCTTGTGTAACTTACTAGAAAGTTAACTCTAAAATGTTTGTGAGTTGAAAATTTGAGAAGCTAGATTCAACTGTATTGCTTATGTTTTTCAGGAAGGCCCCCTGGTCCTAAAATGGAATACTGCACTGACAGAGAGTCATACTCTTTAGCTGCTGGCTTTGCCCTGGGCATGGTCTGCTTGGGGGTAAGCACCATCTGTGCCTTCCCATGTTTTATTTATGGCATCTGCATGTTGAGACAAATAACCTTAACTCTTAAACTCAAATACTACTCTGACTTACTATGACTTAGCCTGATTCCCAGCCCTTTCTTCTTCCTGGATGTTTTTCAAAGCACCAGATTTGTGAATGGGGGAAAAACTATAGTGAAGAATGGGGCTTAAGAATTTTTTTTCCCCCAGCTCATCTATGTATTCATGAATAAACTGGGAAATGAAGGTTCTTTTTTCTGGTTTCTTTTTTAAATAGGAGTCTCACTCTGTTGCCCAGGCTGGAGTGCGATGGCAGAGTCCAGCATTTTGAGGCTGTGGTGGCCTTGAGTGTGCCACTGCATCCCAGCCTGGGTGACAGTGAGACTCTGACTCCAAAAAAAAAAAAAAAGACAACCTGTATATTCCAATGCCAATTCCATTAGGTAGGATTGGGATTACTGAGGCATAGGGTAAATGGTACATTTCGTTTGAACTGATACACCTTTTTCTGTTTTACACTTGAACCAACGCTGTTTGAGAATGCTGGCTGTTGCACAACTTGCTGATAATTGGTGTTACTTGTTTTTAACATTTCTGCTGATAAATGTGCCATGATATTTCATTGTAGTTTAAATTTGTATTTCTCTGCTGGCTAATGATGCTGACAACTTTTTCATTAGCTTATTGGTCCTCCATATATCTTTTTTTGTGAAATATCTTTCAAGTCCTTTGCTTATTTTTTTTTTTTGAGTTGGAGTCTCACTCTGTCGCCCAGGCTAGAGTGCAGTGGTATGCTCATGGCCACCGCAGCCTTGACCTACTGGGCTCAGACAACCCTTCTGCCTGAGCCTTCCAAGTAGCTGGAACTACAGGCACACACCACCATACCTGGCTAATTTTTAAATTTATTGTAGAGATGAGATTTTGCCAAGTTGCCCAGGGCTGGTCTCAAACCCTTAGACTCAGGCAGTCCTCTCACCTCCACCTCCCAAAGTGGTGGGATTACAGGCATGAGCCACTGCGCTTGGCTGGGAATGAAGTTTCTTTTTTTGTGTGATGGTTCTACCTTATAATTTTATTTCAATTAGTTTCTGTTTTTCTTGTGTTAACAAAGGGCTCTGAGAAACACTTCTTCAATGCACACCAGAGCCATCTCTCTGTTTTCTCAGTTGTCATGCACAGTTCTCACCATGAATGCATATCTTTCAGTATTACAAATGTTCCCTTGTGACTGTGGCACAGGGAAAGTCATGGATACCCACAATTCCTATTGGAGATGGGGTAGATCCTCAGATTCCACTGAAGGATGGCAGCATGTACTATTTAGGTTTCATCTGAATGCTCCATCAGCTCCATGCAGGACGGGAATAATCCAATGCACATTTAAACAGGGTGGCAGTTACTGTCCTGCATAACTCAGGAAGGGCTGGAGATTTGGCTGATGTGCCGTGTCTCTTCATTTCCCAGGGTTCTTTCCTTTGCTCCAGACAGGTGATCAGGTCTGGCTTAGAGACAGCAAGTCCTAGAAAAACCAGGTTTCTATGGTTCTCTAACATCACATTCCTGTACAATATTTGCTGAATGGGGTCCAGGAATACCCACTCCTCTTGAGAGAATTCTATGGCCACATGCTGGAATGTCAATAGCCCCTGCTCGAATACTCATCATCTCCCATATTCTGCGTGTCCAGGCCTCCTCCCTATGGACTCCTGAGATCTGCTAGTTACAGGGCAACAGTGACTGAAGTGAAAACACATGATTCTCCCCAAAACAATTCAACATCTCCCTGAAGTTTCTTAAAAAGAGTTCAAAACATACAAGCAAGATGAAGTTATGGCCCATTACAGTGGAAAGCAGAAAAAAGTAGAAATGCTTATGATAGGGAGCCTTAGGAGTCTGCAGTTAAATTGTAGGCTTCTTTTACCATAGTGGTGTTTTCACTTTGTATCCCAGAATGTTGTCACAGTAGTATTTGCCTTGTGACAAAATACAATATTGGGTTGACCCATCTTTAACTCCAAGAGATGTGCAGAATTTCCAAAAAGGTTTCATTAAATGATTGTTTCACTTGGAATGTGGAACCACCAATACATTATTCTGGTCAAGCCAAATACTGTGAAGAATTTTATAATGAATGGAGTTTTTTCTTATGTGTGTTCTGAAAATCCACCCTGTGTTTGACTGTCTGTTGTTTTGACTTCACGTCTGGCACATGAGCTATAGAGGCAGGTGGTACTATAGAGGAACATTGTACTAGGAATAGGGATCTTAATTCTGGTCCTGGCTAGTGAGTCAAGTCATTTAACTTCATTGGCTATTGGTTAAGCAGCCCCATGGACTGTCGAGCCAAACTGCCTTGTTTTATGTCTAGCCCTGCCACTTACTAGTTATGTCACCTTGGCTTAATCCCTCTGTGCCTTACTTTACTTATCTACAAAATGGGGTTCTTA
>NW_007219686.1:0-4250 GCF_000164805.1 Carlito syrichta | reverse complement strand
CGGGTCTCGACTCGCAGACTCAGGCAATCCACTCACCTCAGCCTCCCAAAGGCGCGGGATTACACGCTGAGCCACCGAGCCCGGCTTGTACATGTGTTTATATAGATATATTTTCATTTCTTTTGGTGTGGACTTGCTGGGTCATATGGTAACTCGTTTACTTTGGCGGAGCTGGCAAAATGTCTTCCAGAGAGGCTGTACCATTTCACAACGCCACCAGCAATGCATGAGAGTTCCAATGGCTCCATATTCCTGCCAACATTTGTTATGTTGTGTTGGGTGTGTCTCTCCAGTTGTCTCAGTAATATGTTGAAAAGACTATTCTTTCCCCATTGACTTGTCTAGGCACCCTTTTGGTCAGTGACTGTCAATATGGGGTTTATTTCTGAATCACCTCAGAGCCCTTTGCATGCTGGTCTGTCACCTGGAACAATCTTCCTCACCTTTTAAACCTGCGTGTCACCTTCTTGCCAGTTTTCCTGGCTAGTCTATACTAATCCTTCAAGTCTTATTATAAGTTTCTTTACATAATCTTTAATGATTCTTTTACTAGTAATCTTCCAACCCCTCTTAATCTAAGTTAGGTCCTTTGAAAGTACTCTTTCATTATACTTTGTACGTTTTCATTATACTACTTTCAAATAATGTACTTGCGTATTTTTTGTTTGAAAAATTTTTTTTTAATTAGGGCACTAGGTCCTAGAGAGCAGGAACCATTTTTGTTTGGTTTATTACTATATTCTCAGTACCTCTTACTGTGCCTGTCAACATAAAAGAAAGTGGCAGGCAGTATTTTATTTTAAACTACATGCTTATTGTGTTAGTGACTCAAGTTTCATTTCATTTTCTATCTCAGGGCCATGAAATGACAAGTATTGGACTGCTGCTTGGTGTTTCTGCTGCAAAACTAGGCACCATGGATATGTCAATCACTCGACTTCTCAGCATTCACATTCCTGCTGTCTTACCCCCAACATCCACAGAACTGGATGTTCCTCACAACGTCCAAGTGGCTGCAGTAGTTGGCATTGGCCTCGTATATCAAGGGACAGCTCACAGACATACTGCAGAAGTCCTGTTGGCTGAAATAGGTATAGGATTAATAGTGCTGAATCTTCATAGGCATACATTTCCTATTTCTAAATAAACCCAAGCAAAAATAAGAGTAAATTATAAAAATTAAGGAGAAATTATAGTAGTTTTGTGAGCACAGAATGATCTCGTACTAATTTTAAAAACAACTGCAGGTAGTGTTTTCCAAAACTAATGTTACTATGCAAGTTATTAGCCTGGATATTTATTAGGCCAACCCATTACTGAGCTCCAGTGGTCACATTCACTGAGGTACCTGTGGTCGTAATCACAGATGTGGGTGCTGCTTATCCTGCTGTGTCTTTACCAGGCAAAGTCTAACAGAGACTTGCACTTAAAACTCAAAGTTGACCGTTTTGGTCCCTAATATCACGGTGTTTATTCTGTTGGACAACAGCACTTCCAACAGAATGTAAGTGATTGCTTTTTTTGTTGTTGTTTTTTGGTACACTGACAGCTGTGGAAACCAATTATGATAGTGTCAGAACTTTCTGAGTGGAGTTTTATTTCATCCACATTTCTTGTGTAACTTACTAGAAAGTTAACTCTAAAATGTTTGTGAGTTGAAAATTTGAGAAGCTAGATTCAACTGTATTGCTTATGTTTTTCAGGAAGGCCCCCTGGTCCTAAAATGGAATACTGCACTGACAGAGAGTCATACTCTTTAGCTGCTGGCTTTGCCCTGGGCATGGTCTGCTTGGGGGTAAGCACCATCTGTGCCTTCCCATGTTTTATTTATGGCATCTGCATGTTGAGACAAATAACCTTAACTCTTAAACTCAAATACTACTCTGACTTACTATGACTTAGCCTGATTCCCAGCCCTTTCTTCTTCCTGGATGTTTTTCAAAGCACCAGATTTGTGAATGGGGGAAAAACTATAGTGAAGAATGGGGCTTAAGAATTTTTTTTCCCCCAGCTCATCTATGTATTCATGAATAAACTGGGAAATGAAGGTTCTTTTTTCTGGTTTCTTTTTTAAATAGGAGTCTCACTCTGTTGCCCAGGCTGGAGTGCGATGGCAGAGTCCAGCATTTTGAGGCTGTGGTGGCCTTGAGTGTGCCACTGCATCCCAGCCTGGGTGACAGTGAGACTCTGACTCCAAAAAAAAAAAAAAAGACAACCTGTATATTCCAATGCCAATTCCATTAGGTAGGATTGGGATTACTGAGGCATAGGGTAAATGGTACATTTCGTTTGAACTGATACACCTTTTTCTGTTTTACACTTGAACCAACGCTGTTTGAGAATGCTGGCTGTTGCACAACTTGCTGATAATTGGTGTTACTTGTTTTTAACATTTCTGCTGATAAATGTGCCATGATATTTCATTGTAGTTTAAATTTGTATTTCTCTGCTGGCTAATGATGCTGACAACTTTTTCATTAGCTTATTGGTCCTCCATATATCTTTTTTTGTGAAATATCTTTCAAGTCCTTTGCTTATTTTTTTTTTTTGAGTTGGAGTCTCACTCTGTCGCCCAGGCTAGAGTGCAGTGGTATGCTCATGGCCACCACAGCCTTGACCTACTGGGCTCAGACAACCCTTCTGCATGAGCCTTCCAAGTAGCTGGAACTACAGGCACACACCACCATACCTGGCTAATTTTTAAATTTATTGTAGAGATGAGATTTTGCCAAGTTGCCCAGGCTGGTCTCAAACCCTTAGACTCAGGCAGTCCTCTCACCTCC
Source organism: Carlito syrichta (assembly GCF_000164805.1). Classification (NCBI taxonomy): domain Eukaryota; kingdom Metazoa; phylum Chordata; class Mammalia; order Primates; family Tarsiidae; genus Carlito; species Carlito syrichta. Next base: position 1,467 of record NW_007219686.1, on the reverse strand, counting down.
ACCTCCCAAAGTGGTGGGATTACAGGCATGAGCCACTGCGCTTGGCTGGGAATGAAGTTTCTTTTTTTGTGTGATGGTTCTACCTTATAATTTTATTTCAATTAGTTTCTGTTTTTCTTGTGTTAACAAAGGGCTCTGAGAAACACTTCTTCAATGCACACCAGAGCCATCTCTCTGTTTTCTCAGTTGTCATGCACAGTTCTCACCATGAATGCATATCTTTCAGTATTACAAATGTTCCCTTGTGACTGTGGAACAGGGAAAGTCATGGATACTCACAATTCCTATTGGAGATGGGGTAGATCCTCAGATTCCACTGAAGGATGGCAGCATGTACTATTTAGGTTTCATCTGAATGCTCCATCAGCTCCATGCAGGACAGGAATAATCCAATGCACATTTAAACAGGGTGGCAGTTACTGTCCTGCATAACTCAGGAAGGGCTGGAGATTTGGCTGATGTGCCGTGTCTCTTCATTTCCCAGGGTTCTTTTCTTTGCTCCAGACAGGTGATCAGGTCTGGCTTAGAGACAGCAAGTCCTAGAAAAACCAGGTTTCTATGGTTCTCTAACATCACATTCCTGTACAATATTTGCTGAATGGGGTCCAGGAATACCCACTCCTCTTGAGAGAATTCTATGGCCACATGCTGGAATGTCAATAGCCCCTGCTCGAATACTCATCATCTCCCATATTCTGCGTGGCCAGGCCTCCTCCCTATGGACTCCTGAGATCTGCTAGTTACAGGGCAACAGTGACTGAAGTGAAAACACATGATTCTCCCCAAAACAATTCAACATCTCCCTGAAGTTTCTTAAAAAGAGTTCAAAACATACAAGCAAGATGAAGTTATGGCTCATTACAGTGGAAAGCAGAAAAAAGTAGAAATGCTTATGATAGGGAGCCTTAGGAGTCTGCAGTTAAATTGTAGGCTTCTTTTACCATAGTGGTGTTTTCACTTTGTATCCCAGAATGTTGTCACAGTAGTATTTGCCTTGTGACAAAATACAATATTGGGTTGACCCATCTTTAACTCCAAGAGATGTGCAGAATTTCCAAAAAGGTTTCATTAAATGATTGTTTCACTTGGAATGTGGAACCACCAATACATTATTCTGGTCAAGCCAAATACTGTGAAGAATTTTATAATGAATGGAGTTTTTTCTTATGTGTGTTCTGAAAATCCACCCTGTGTTTGACTGTCTGTTGTTTTGACTTCACGTCTGGCACATGAGCTATAGAGGCAGGTGGTACTATAGAGGAACATTGTACTAGGAATAGGGATCTTAATTCTGGTCCTGGCTAGTGAGTCAAGTCATTTAACTTCATTGGCTATTGGTTAAGCAGCCCCATGGACTGTCGAGCCAAACTGCCTTGTTTTATGTCTAGCCCTGCCACTTACTAGTTATGTCACCTTGGCTTAATCCCTCTGTGCCTTACTTTACTTATCTACAAAATGGGGTTCTTA
>NW_007219685.1:0-4242 GCF_000164805.1 Carlito syrichta | reverse complement strand
TCAGACTCAGGCAATCCACTCACCTCAGCCTTCCAAAGGCACAGGATTACACGCTGAGCCACCGAGCCCGGCTTGTACATGTGTTTATATAGATATATTTTCATTTCTTTTGGTGTGGACTTGCTGGGTCATATGGTAACTCGTTTACTTTGGCGGAGCTGGCAAAATGTCTTCCAGAGAGGCTGTACCATTTCACAACGCCACAAGCAATGCATGAGAGTCCCAATGGCTCCATATTCCTGCCAACATTTGTTATGTTGTGTTGGGTGTGTCTCTCCAGTTGTCTCAGTAATATGTTGAAAAGACTATTCTTTCCCCATTGACTTGTCTAGGCACCCTTTTGGTCAGTGACTGTCAATATGGGGTTTATTTCTGAATCACCTCAGAGCCCTTTGCATGCTGGTCTGTCACCTGGAACAATCTTCCTCACCTTTTAAACCTGCGTGTCACCTTCTTGCCAGTTTTCCTGGCTAGTCTATACTAATCCTTCAAGTCTTATTATAAGTTTCTTTACATAATCTTTAATGATTCTTTTACTAGTAATCTTCCAACCCCTCTTAATCTAAGTTAGGTCCTTTGAAAGTACTCTTTCATTATACTTTGTACGTTTTCATTATACTACTTTCAAATAATGTACTTGCGTATTTTTTGTTTGAAAAATTTTTTTTTTAATTAGGGCACTAGGTCCTAGAGAGCAGGAACCATTTTTGTTTGGTTTATTACTATATTCTCAGTACCTCTTACTGTGCCTGTCAACATAAAAGTACTTACTGAAAGTGGCAGTATTTTATTTTAAACTACATGCTTATTGTGTTAGTGACTCAAGTTTCATTTCATTTTCTATCTCAGGGCCATGAAATGACAAGTATTGGACTGCTGCTTGGTGTTTCTGCTGCAAAACTAGGCACCATGGATATGTCAATCACTCGACTTCTCAGCATTCACATTCCTGCTGTCTTACCCCCAACATCCACAGAACTGGATGTTCCTCACAACGTCCAAGTGGCTGCAGTAGTTGGCATTGGCCTCGTATATCAAGGGACAGCTCACAGACATACTGCAGAAGTCCTGTTGGCTGAAATAGGTATAGGATTAATAGTGCTGAATCTTCATAGGCATACATTTCCTATTTCTAAATAAACCCAAGCAAAAATAAGAGTAAATTATAAAAATTAAGGAGAAATTATAGTAGTTTTGTGAGCACAGAATGATCTCGTACTAATTTTAAAAACAACTGCAGGTAGTGTTTTCCAAAACTAATGTTACTATGCAAGTTATTAGCCTGGATATTTATTAGGCCAACCCATTACTGAGCTCCAGTGGTCACATTCACTGAGGTACCTGTGGTCGTAATCACAGATGTGGGTGCTGCTTATCCTGCTGTGTCTTTACCAGGCAAAGTCTAACAGAGACTTGCACTTAAAACTCAAAGTTGACCGTTTTGGTCCCTAATATCACGGTGTTTATTCTGTTGGACAACAGCACTTCCAACAGAATGTAAGTGATTGCTTTTTTTGTTGTTGTTTTTTGGTACACTGACAGCTGTGGAAACCAATTATGATAGTGTCAGAACTTTCTGAGTGGAGTTTTATTTCATCCACATTTCTTGTGTAACTTACTAGAAAGTTAACTCTAAAATGTTTGTGAGTTGAAAATTTGAGAAGCTAGATTCAACTGTATTGCTTATGTTTTTCAGGAAGGCCCCCTGGTCCTAAAATGGAATACTGCACTGACAGAGAGTCATACTCTTTAGCTGCTGGCTTTGCCCTGGGCATGGTCTGCTTGGGGGTAAGCACCATCTGTGCCTTCCCATGTTTTATTTATGGCATCTGCATGTTGAGACAAATAACCTTAACTCTTAAACTCAAATACTACTCTGACTTACTATGACTTAGCCTGATTCCCAGCCCTTTCTTCTTCCTGGATGTTTTTCAAAGCACCAGATTTGTGAATGGGGGAAAAACTATAGTGAAGAATGGGGCTTAAGAATTTTTTTTCCCCCAGCTCATCTATGTATTCATGAATAAACTGGGAAATGAAGGTTCTTTTTTCTGGTTTCTTTTTTAAATAGGAGTCTCACTCTGTTGCCCAGGCTGGAGTGCGATGGCAGAGTCCAGCATTTTGAGGCTGTGGTGGCCTTGAGTGTGCCACTGCATCCCAGCCTGGGTGACAGTGAGACTCTGACTCCAAAAAAAAAAAAAAAGACAACCTGTATATTCCAATGCCAATTCCATTAGGTAGGATTGGGATTACTGAGGCATAGGGTAAATGGTACATTTCGTTTGAACTGATACACCTTTTTCTGTTTTACACTTGAACCAACGCTGTTTGAGAATGCTGGCTGTTGCACAACTTGCTGATAATTGGTGTTACTTGTTTTTAACATTTCTGCTGATAAATGTGCCATGATATTTCATTGTAGTTTAAATTTGTATTTCTCTGCTGGCTAATGATGCTGACAACTTTTTCATTAGCTTATTGGTCCTCCATATATCTTTTTTTGTGAAATATCTTTCAAGTCCTTTGCTTATTTTTTTTTTTTGAGTTGGAGTCTCACTCTGTCGCCCAGGCTAGAGTGCAGTGGTATGCTCATGGCCACCGCAGCCTTGACCTACTGGGCTCAGACAACCCTTCTGCCTGAGCCTTCCAAGTAGCTGGAACTACAGGCACACACCACCATACCTGGCTAATTTTTAAATTTATTGTAGAGATGAGATTTTGCCAAGTTGCCCAGGCTGGTCTCAAACCCTTAGACTCAGGCAGTCCTCTCACCTCCACCTCCCAAAGTGGTGGGATTACAGGCATGAGCCACTGTGCTTGGCTGGGAATGAAGTTTCTTTTTTTGTGTGATGGTTCTACCTTATAATTTTATTTCAATTAGTTTCTGTTTTTCTTGTGTTAACAAAGGGCTCTGAGAAACACTTCTTCAATGCACACCAGAGCCATCTCTCTGTTTTCTCAGTTGTCATGCACAGTTCTCACCATGAATGCATATCTTTCAGTATTACAAATGTTCCCTTGTGACTGTGGCACAGGGAAAGTCATGGATACCCACAATTCCTATTGGAGATGGGGTAGATCCTCAGATTCCACTGGAGGATGGCAGCATGTACTATTAGGTTTCATCTGAATGCTCCATCAGCTCCATGCAGGACAGGAATAATCCAATGCACATTTAAACAGGGTGGCAGTTACTGTCTGCATAACTCAGGAAGGGCTGGAGATTTGGCTGATGTGCCGTGTCTCTTCATTTCCCAGGGTTTCTTTCCTTTGCTCCAGACAGGTGATCAGGTCTGGCTTAGAGACAGCAAGTCCTAGAAAAACCAGGTTTCTATGGTTCTCTAACATCACATTCCTGTACAATATTTGCTGAATGGGGTCCAGGAATACCCATGACTCTTGAGAGAATTCTATGGCCACATGCTGGAATGTCAATAGCCTCTACTCGAATACTCATCATCTCCCATATTCTGCATGTCCAGGCCTCCTCCCTATGGACTCCTGAGATCTGCTAGTTACAGGGCAACAGTGACTGAAGTGAAAACACATGATTCTCCCCAAAACAATTCAACATCTCCCTGAAGTTTCTTAAAAAGAGTTCAAAACATACAAGCAAGATGAAGTTATGGCCCATTACAGTGGAAAGCAGAAAAAAGTAGAAATGCTTATGATAGGGAGCCTTAGGAGTCTGCAGTTAAATTGTAGGCTTCTTTTACCATAGTGGTGTTTTCACTTTGTATCCCAGAATGTTGTCACAGTAGTATTTGCCTTGTGACAAAATACAATATTGGGTTGACCCATCTTTAACTCCAAGAGATGTGCAGAATTTCCAAAAAGGTTTCATTAAATGATTGTTTCACTTGGAATGTGGAACCACCAATACATTATTCTGGTCAAGCCAAATACTGTGAAGAATTTTATAATGAATGGAGTTTTTTCTTATGTGTGTTCTGAAAATCCACCCTGTGTTTGACTGTCTGTTGTTTTGACTTCACGTCTGGCACATGAGCTATAGAGGCAGGTGGTACTATAGAGGAACATTGTACTAGGAATAGGGATCTTAATTCTGGTCCTGGCTAGTGAGTCAAGTCATTTAACTTCATTGGCTATTGGTTAAGCAGCCCCATGGACTGTCGAGCCAAACTGCCTTGTTTTATGTCTAGCCCTGCCACTTACTAGTTATGTCACCTTGGCTTAATCCCTCTGTGCCTTACTTTACTTATCTACAAAATGGGGTTCTTA
>NW_007219684.1:0-9044 GCF_000164805.1 Carlito syrichta | reverse complement strand
TGCAGTGGCCACTCCCGGCCCCTGCAGCCTCGACCAGCTGGGCTCCGGCGATCCTTCCACCTCAGCCTTCCAAGTAGCCAGAATTACAGGCATGTGCTACCACGCCGGGCTGATTTTTTTTTTTTTTTTAATTGTAGACATGAGGTCTCGCCAAGTTGCCCAGGTAGGTCTCGAACCCACAGACTCAGGAAATAAACTCACTTCAGCCTCCCAAAGCACAGGATTACAGGCTGAGTCACCGAGCCTGGCTAACTTTTCTTTTACTACTCCTATCTCCCTCCTTCACTTTATGGTTTTGCTTCATGAAAGGACTGCCCATTCCCACTGACTCCAGTTAATCTCCTTTCATTCTCTTGAATCCAGGCCAATTACATTTTTATCCCCTCCCTACCAAACTGTCCCCATAAAGGTGACCAATGACTTCCCTGTTCCAGATTTAGAGGATAATTCTTAGAATTTATCTGATCTGATCAACCAAAAAAAACCCATGAGTAAGTTGATCACTCGGTCCTTCAAATCTTTTTTTAGTTGCTGCAGACAATGTAGCTTACCTATTTTTCTCTTGCTTGTGTTCCATCTCTTTAATGATTCCTAGTCAATCATCCACCTAATCTTTAATTTAGGAAAGTCCTCGTGGAAGTCTTTGGCTTCTTCTATTTTCCTTTCATACCCATTCATTTGATATTTGCATTCTGTTCCCTGCCTGATGACTCTAAATAAATATAAGTTTACACCTCCAGATCTTAACTGAACTCCAGTACATTTCTCAGTTCCTTCACGGCCCCCATTCTGGTGCACAACACTGATATCTCCTATGTGGGTTATTTCAATGGCCTTTTAACTGGTCTCCTTTCCTCCACTCTGTGCTTATAAAGTCTATTGTGAGCATACTTATCAAAAGAGTTCTGTTAAAATACATCATTTTATACCACATTTCCATTCAAACACTTTCAAAAGTTTCCCATTTCACTCAAAGTAAAAGCCAGTCTGATAAAAGCCTTTGGAGCCCTCTATGATTTTTCCCTCCTCATTGCCTCTCCAATTACATCTTCTATTTTCTTTCTCTAGTCACATTCTAGTCATATGGACTTCACTGCACTTTCTTAAACATACCAGGCAAACTGCTTTCTCAGTTTCTCTCTTCCCACAGATATGAAGATCTGATGAGTGTTGATTCTCTTTAAGTCTTGATACAGATTTTGCCTCCTCAGTAAAGTATGATAACATTGCATAAAACATGCCCCAAACATCTATCCCATTCCCTGCTATATTTGTCCTCGTACTACTATGTAAAATGTTTTTCTTATTCCATTTTTCATGTTTGTTTCCATCACCAGAATATTATCTTCATGTGTGTAGAAAGTTTGTAAACTGTTTTAACTGTTTAAATTTAATTATATGCAGTTATTTTAGCAACATAACTAGACTGACACATATCTACATTTTTCAATCATGTAACATTTATATTTTATTCAGTTTTAGCCAATGATATGATCCAACAGACAGAAATTTTCTAGCAGATTTTTTTCATAATACAGTTTTTAGTCTTTTAATCAATGCATTCAATATAATAAAATTATATATTTCAAACACATACATTTTAGATCATTGTATACTTGGGATGCCAAAAAATGTATTACACATGTTAAGAGATGCTATTTATGTATTCGTTTTCCTAGCTGAATTGAATTGCATTTGCTGTGTGCAATATGATGTTCACTCATATGCTCGCATTACCACCGGACAGGCAAGTACATATTGAGAATTGCAATTTTAACACAGTATTTTTCCTTCTAAAAATGTGTATACATATTTGGCATGTTCTGTATATAGAGTGGATCCATTCAATGCTCTTATGTAATAAGAAAACTAAAGCTAAAGAATTTTGCAAATTTGATAATACAGCACTCAAAATATTAACCAGGTTTTATTTGCAGTTTCTGGTTAAATATACTAAACATAACGTATGTGTAATAATTTTATTTGGAATGATGACTATATTTACCTTAGTCTTGAGAAAAATACCAATGTGCAGGGTTTTCAGTTAATTCCTGTGCACCATGACAGCAACTTTTTCTATATTCCACAAATGTGTCTTTACTGTATTTTTGAACAATAACTGTGGTTATGAATTATTGTTATCATGTCAGAATCTGGATCCATATTCAGTATCTGCTTTTCATCACACAACAAACTGAAATACAGTTGGTGGCCATAAAGCTCTAATATAGAATATTAAAAAACACCTTTGCCCAGTCAAATTCCATACAAAAACTTAGAAAAAAATATACCAACTGAAAGCAAGTAGAAAAATAAAATAAATTTTACTTTGCCGGGCCTTGCTTTTTGTCTTGATTTCTAAGATTTCTTTTAAAAGTTTGATTAGTTAAAATAGTTTGTGGAAAGTAGAAATTACATTCTGTAATAGATATTTTTCTATTATTTTAATTAACAATGCATGAAATATAAGACATGTTTTTAAGATCCTATTATATGTATTTAGAAACATAAATATAAAATTGCTTGAAAATATTGCTTGGTTTTGTTAAATTTAAAATGTACAAATTATTATATCATAAGGCTAGCAGATATATTTCATTGTCAAAACATATGTACTTTTGAGAAGTCATTTTCTTCAGTAAATACCAAATATCTTGAAAAAGTAACACTTTATTAAATCTCTATAAACTCACTTATAAACTCTACCTTTCTCTCAATCATTAATTTCCAAAGAACTTTATAAAAATAATTTGTTTTGTGGTTTAACTTCATTTTTTCAGTTAGGTTAAAATAATCTATACCCCAAATTAGTCAAAGTATATACTTACATGATTATCTTGTATTATGATTTGCAATAATATATATGATCAACAATCAAGGCATGAATTTCCAAGATGTGATTAACTAGGTTAGTGGATTCTGAATCCAAACTGAGGAATGCTGGGTTCTAAGCCCTATTTGATACCAATTGAATTTATAATCTGCAACTTGTAGAAGTTGCATAAATGATTATGGCCCAATAATTTCAAATACTTTTAAGTCTCAATTTCTTTATCTGATAAATAAATAAATTAGATCAGATCAGAGCTGGACAGACTATGGCCCATAAATCAAGTCCAGTCTTCCTCCAGTGTTTGTGAAAAAAATTGTATTAGAATGCCCCTTTATGTATATATTATTAATTGCTGTGTTCACACTACGAATGCAGACTTGAATATTTGAAACAGAGATCTTATGGCCTATAAAGTTTTAAATATTTACTATCTCACCCTTTATAGAAAAAATTTGCTGACTTCTTGGTTAAATGATTTTGTAGGTTCCTTTCAATCATGATATTTCACAATAAATGTCATGTAATATGATCAAGTACACAACTTAGAGAAGGAAAAATTTTCATGTTTCCTGAGAATTCATTGATTTATTCTGCTAATCATAGATAAAGTAGCAAATTTTTCCTAAAATTTTAAGCACTACTCAAAATGTTGTAATTGTGTATGTAAATACACATATTTTCCAATGTTATCTAACAACAAAAGACATTAAGCAACCAAATAAACTCAAAATAATCAGAAAGTCTGATTCATGGCGAGGTTTTCACAATTAGTTTTATAGAGAAGAAACTACATTTCCTGGAAGAGCATCGGTGTGCTTTGATATGATTGTTCACGGTAATTTTATTTGTATTTACTTACTGAATCCAAACCAAGATTAGGTAGTCAATTATAGAACTACATACAAGAAGGAAAACGTGAACATGATAATACTGCCTATTAGTAAAAATTACTTAAAAGTTCAGCAATGTTTGTTCCAATATTGACAATATATTCTTGGAAAGTTGTATAAATGAATTTGTTACTTAAATTGTGTCTTATAGAAAAAATAGTAACTATAACAAAAATTGAAATGATGGGCAACAATAAGTTGGCAAAGTTATAGTTTTAAAAAAATAAGACAGTAAGACTAAAAGACCAAGAGGACAATAGGAATAATCTTATGTAACTGGCAGTTAAAGTACTTTTATCAGTGTTTAGTTTATTCAGCAAACATTAGCTAAATATTTAATGTATTCCATATGCCTTTTCTTTCAAGATAATCCTTTGGTTCTGACTATCTGGCAGTGGTCAATTGCATTATTATTCAGCAAATATTCACTCTGCTCATCTCCATTCTTGCCTCACTGATGTGACTTGCTTTGGCTAATAGAAAGTGGGTATATGTGATGCATCCTACATCTGAGCAGTGGCTTTAATGGACCTAAATGTTTGACTTAATCTTTTTCCCCTTCCTTCACTGTCCTAGGATCTAGTAACTTGCTGTTGACTTAATCTTTTGCACTCTTCTATTCTAAGAGGAGAATAATGTTCTACACCTAATGCTTATTTAACTATACTCCAAGAAGGAAACACGGGAGAAGTTTACCTGCATCTAGCCTTCAGACTGGAGTGGAGACACCACAGCAAATCCTCAGACTTGTAGGCAAAAATAAAAGTTGGCTATTTTAAGTCACTGGGATTTAGGAGTTCTTTGTTACACAGCTTTATAACTTAAAAGCTGATTAATACAGCAGTCATGGAAAAGTGATAAATCTATTCTTTCCATTTCCATGGAAAATTTCCAGTATCACTTAACAGAGTTTGAAAAGTCTCATGATATATGGAAATGGTAAAGAGATCGCCATACTATAGAGCAAAATGGCATTATATTTCTAGAAGTTTAGGTTATTTCATTTGGTCACAGAGCAATTATGAATTCAAAATGTGAGGTTCACATCATTCTGTGTTTATATTCAGGTTATATTTAAATTGTATCCTTAGATATACAGTTGTGTTCAAAATAAATATATAGGTACTATTTTGGGTTATAGTTCAGAATATCAAATCTAATAGTCTGTGGTCCATAATTTTATTCATATATTTCTTGTATGTTTACCACGTCTTTACTTCAAAAACAACATGCCAAAAATAATATTTTAACTTTGTATGCCTTACTACTATTTATAGAATTATGACTTCCAGAATATTCATTTTATTATTTTAATAATGTAACTTTTACCTTTTATGCAATATGCTATGCAATTTTTATTACCTGGTTATAAAATATTTTTTATATTCTTGCCATTCTTCATAACCATTAAGAATGTTCTAGTCCTTCTGTGTGCTGCTCAACTACTTATTTGTTTTGAGCTATTAAATTTGATAAAAGGTTTAAAATATTTAGCATGTTTACTTACACAGCATGCACCAAATATATTGTGTAATTTATTATTAATTCTCTTCCACTCTGATTTGGATTTGTTCTTTTTCTCTTTCCACACACCACACACAGGCATGTATACACACAAATAGACATATGCAAACAATTTGGAAGCAGCTTGTGTTAAAATAATTTTCATTTGTTTCAATATGTTGGAACGAATTGCAGCAATACTATTCTGGAGTCAAAAGAGCTAAATAGATGTTCATGTGAAAAATAATGAAATTAATGAATACAAAAATTTCATACAAAAATTTTTCATGGAGTCCACAATTCAGTTTATGAAGAGTAAGCATTACATTATTACAGTGGGAAAACTACTCACTATAGGGAATGTAGAGGTAATTTTATTTGAAAATTCCTTTGTAATATATCTGTCAAGACAGAGTCTAAGAGATCATCAAGTGTACATAGTAAATAATATGTTTTGTAGCATGAAAACTAGGATTCATAATTTATATATGTAACATAGTTTTTATTGCTTGATCTTGACCAAGATACCTTATTTAAGATGGAATATCATGATTTGGAATATAGGGATAATAATGAATTACCCATCTTGTAGCTTTATTATATTAAAGATTAAATAAAATAATCCTTGTAAATGCTAAATAATTTTATTAATATTTTATTTATTATAATTTTATATACAGATAAAGTGTAAACAAGATATGAAAAAATTGATTTAACAATCAATTTAGCAATCAATTTAAAATTACTTTAAATTTTACCGTGGAAATAAATTTTGATTAGAAGTAATATACATCATATACCTCTTTTGTGCTAAGTGTTTATGCATTATTAAATCAATTATCTGAATCAGTTTTTCTGTTACAGATAAGGTCCAAACCAAAGTGATTAGACTCTCTATAGTGAACTGGATACACACACACACACACACACACACACACACACACACACACACACACATATATATGCTAATGCACTTAGGACTATAGTGCATTTAGTCATTTAGACTTTGGGCCTCTTGTTAACACAGCATCTGCACCATTATTGACATGGAGAAACGATGAGTCCTCATGGAGCCTGCACAGTGAGAGAGGCAGTATGGCTCCCGTCAATGCAACAGATGTTCATTCCACGGTATTGCACGATGTGTTACCGTAATACAAAGTTGAGCTGAGCTTTAAGATATATGTAAATAGCCGGGCTTGGTGGCTCAGCCTGTAATCCCGCGCCTTTGGGAGGCTGAGGTGAGTGGATTGCCTGAGCCCGCGGGTTCGAGACCCGCCTGGGCAGCGAGACCTCATCTCTACAATAAAATAAAAAAATCAGCCAGGTGTGGTAGCGCATGCCTGTAATTCTGGCTACTCGGAAGGCTGAGGAGAAAGGATCGCCAGAGCCCAGCAGGTCGAGGTTGCGGTGGCCGGGAGCGGCCACTGCACTCCAGTCTGGGCGACAGAGTGAGACTCCAACTCAAAAAAATTAAAAAAATAAAAATAAATAAATAAAAAATATATATATATATATGTAAATCTTCAAAGAAAATATTTAGTAACATAATTCAACACAAAAATACACCCATACCTGCAAAGAGAATATAAAATACCTTAAAATGTAGGTATTGGAGAAGAGTGGGGAAAAGATTTATTTGCTGAGAGCTGCTACAATAAAGTAAATTACTCCTCTCCTGCAGTCCAGGCTCAGGAAATATGCAATCAGCTTGGGACCAAGACCATAAGACTACAAAAGGTAATTGATGAGTTGGGGGGAGGTGAGGGAGAATGTTATATATTAAAAAAAAACACATACACAAATCCCTCTTTATCCAAGGTCAATAATGTACATGGGGTAGATAGGATGGATTTCTTTCCTCTAAATGAAGACTGAAATATCCTTTAGTGACTTAGTCAAAACATCTTGCATTTGACATTGAAATGTCATGTTATAACTTCATATGGCAATAGGCTTATCCATTTACTAAGAGGGAGAAGAAAATTCTGTGGCATGCTGACTTTTTATTCCAGGGAAGGCCATTATCACTGGACATAAATTAGAGAGTGACAAACATAAAGTCACCTTTTCATTACACCTCATGAGTCATGATCATTTAATATTCTAGCTTTATAGTGTCTGTTTATTTGAAATATATGCCTATTATGTCAGAAATCACAAAGGTTATATGTCAATTCAATTCAATATTTATTGCATCATATACAATATATAAAACAGTGTGATGTATCACTAATATGCATATATGGGCAAAGTAGAATACCTGAATTCTAACACTCTGCTTTGTGTAGGAAATATAAGTGCAGAAAAAGAAATGAATAGAAAAAGAACATGAAAATGTCATGATAGTACAGATATACTACAACTTAGTTACAGATGACCTCGCATATAAGTCATAGTAAGTTAAAAATACAAAAAACTTATTTCCTTGGAATTAAAGAGTGAGGCAAGGGAGTGAATTGGAAGCAGGAATTATTGAAGAGTAAGCAGGGTGTTGACAGGTAGTCTAGATGAGAGGGTGCAAATAGATAATCCAAACAGAGTGAGATCATGAAAAAAAGTATTCAGGAACAGAATACAGAATAACTTCAGGAGATAACCAGGACATCAGTTTGAATAACATCACTAGGCATATGTAAGGGAAATTGAGGTGTAACAGTATTGAAAATAAAAAAGTTCATAAATGGATAGAATGTGGAAAAACCTGGAAAATGTAACAAGAGATCTTGAGATATTCTTGAATATTTTTAACTCAGTGGACAATAAGGGACCGTTAATGGATTTTGAGCTCAAGAGTGAAAACAATGAAGCAGTATATAACAAATAGGAATGTGTTGGACTCTAAAGAAAATAATAGAACAGGAAAAGTCTAGAGATGGGGGAGCAGTCATACAAAATGAAACATACTTCTCTAGTAGAATGATACAGGGAAAAGAGAGAATATGGATACAGAAATTGTGGAAAATAACAAAATTAAAATAGTTAACATTTCACAGAAATCGGGACAATAGAAGTCAAATATTTTGAGAAAGAATGATTCAAATAATAGTGTGGCACATTTGAGAGAAATTAAAGTGTCACAAGAAGGTAGAAAATCATAAATATATTTTTAACTGATGGGCATAAATGAGCAATAGGACATCTATATGGAAATGGTTGTCATATATTTAGGCCCTTAAATATAAATGTTTCTTCTAGAGATATAAATTTCAAATATTTACATGAAATTTAAAGAGAACTTATACACCTAAGTAAAATCTCCAAGGAGTGAGAAATAGGCAAAGATTAAACATCAGACATTAGGGGGAGAAGATTAAAGGAAGGTAGTGAGGCAGTTGGTAAAATAATATTCTACAAAAAACAAAACAAAACAAAAACAAAGATAATAGAGTGACAGACAATCCAAGGAAGGAGATATTTTCTTTTTTTTTCACTAATGATGCAGTTTATATCCTCCCATACTGACAGATAAAAACACATACATTCTCTAAGCACAAAGCTTATATTCACAAATATCTCTCTGCTTAAAGACAAAATTTCAATTAATAATCACAATGAGAATTTAGTTATTTAATGCAACCACTAATCTAGTATGTCATCAAAATCTAAGCAGTTTTATCACAAAACCAGAGTTATATTCAGTGGGCATGCATTAATAATCTATACCACTTAACAGAACACCAGAAAAGGAACTGAATATAAAAGTTCCCTCAATTTTTGGTGGTTTTCAAATTCCATGGCACAGGCTACCAAAAAAACTGTAAAAACAGATTTTAAATATTTTCAATAAAATGGTAAAAAATTTAGCAAGCCTTTAA
>NW_007219683.1:0-4798 GCF_000164805.1 Carlito syrichta | reverse complement strand
TGCAGTGGCCACTCCCGGCCCCTGCAGCCTCGACCAGCTGGGCTCCGGCGATCCTTCCACCTCAGCCTTCCAAGTAGCCAGAATTACAGGCATGTGCTACCACGCCGGGCTGATTTTTTTTTTTTTTTTAATTGTAGACATGAGGTCTCGCCAAGTTGCCCAGGTAGGTCTCGAACCCACAGACTCAGGAAATAAACTCACTTCAGCCTCCCAAAGCACAGGATTACAGGCTGAGTCACCGAGCCTGGCTAACTTTTCTTTTACTACTCCTATCTCCCTCCTTCACTTTATGGTTTTGCTTCATGAAAGGACTGCCCATTCCCACTGACTCCAGTTAATCTCCTTTCATTCTCTTGAATCCAGGCCAATTACATTTTTATCCCCTCCCTACCAAACTGTCCCCATAAAGGTGACCAATGACTTCCCTGTTCCAGATTTAGAGGATAATTCTTAGAATTTATCTGATCTGATCAACCAAAAAAAACCCATGAGTAAGTTGATCACTCGGTCCTTCAAATCTTTTTTTAGTTGCTGCAGACAATGTAGCTTACCTATTTTTCTCTTGCTTGTGTTCCATCTCTTTAATGATTCCTAGTCAATCATCCACCTAATCTTTAATTTAGGAAAGTCCTCGTGGAAGTCTTTGGCTTCTTCTATTTTCCTTTCATACCCATTCATTTGATATTTGCATTCTGTTCCCTGCCTGATGACTCTAAATAAATATAAGTTTACACCTCCAGATCTTAACTGAACTCCAGTACATTTCTCAGTTCCTTCACGGCCCCCATTCTGGTGCACAACACTGATATCTCCTATGTGGGTTATTTCAATGGCCTTTTAACTGGTCTCCTTTCCTCCACTCTGTGCTTATAAAGTCTATTGTGAGCATACTTATCAAAAGAGTTCTGTTAAAATACATCATTTTATACCACATTTCCATTCAAACACTTTCAAAAGTTTCCCATTTCACTCAAAGTAAAAGCCAGTCTGATAAAAGCCTTTGGAGCCCTCTATGATTTTTCCCTCCTCATTGCCTCTCCAATTACATCTTCTATTTTCTTTCTCTAGTCACATTCTAGTCATATGGACTTCACTGCACTTTCTTAAACATACCAGGCAAACTGCTTTCTCAGTTTCTCTCTTCCCACAGATATGAAGATCTGATGAGTGTTGATTCTCTTTAAGTCTTGATACAGATTTTGCCTCCTCAGTAAAGTATGATAACATTGCATAAAACATGCCCCAAACATCTATCCCATTCCCTGCTATATTTGTCCTCGTACTACTATGTAAAATGTTTTTCTTATTCCATTTTTCATGTTTGTTTCCATCACCAGAATATTATCTTCATGTGTGTAGAAAGTTTGTAAACTGTTTTAACTGTTTAAATTTAATTATATGCAGATATTTTAGCAACATAACTAGACTGACACATATCTACATTTTTCAATCATGTAACATTTATATTTTATTCAGTTTTAGCCAATGATATGATCCAACAGACAGAAATTTTCTAGCAGATTTTTTTCATAATACAGTTTTTAGTCTTTTAATCAATGCATTCAATATAATAAAATTATATATTTCAAACACCTACATTTTAAATCATTGTATACTTGGGATGCCAAAAAATGTATTACACATGTTAAGAGATGCTATTTATGTATTTGTTTTCAAAGCTGAATTGAATTGCAGTTGCAATGTGTAGTATGATGTTCACTCAGATGCTCGCATTACCAAGGGACAGGCAGGTACATATTGAGAATTGCAATTTTAACACAGTATTTTTCTTTCTAAAAATGTGTATACATATTTGTCATGTTCTGTATATAGAGTGGATCCATTCAATGCTCTTATGTAATAAGAAAAGTAAAGCTAAAGAATTTTGCAAATTTGATAATACAGCACTCAAAATATTAACCAGGTTTTATTTGCAGTTTCTGATTAAATATACTAAACATAACCTATGTGTAATAATTTTATTTGGAATGATGACTATATTTACCTTAGTCTTGAGAAAAATACCAATGTGCAGGGTTTTCAGTTAATTCCTGTGCACCATGACAGCAACTTTTTTCTATATTCCACAAATGTGTCTTTACTGTATATTTGAACAATAACTGTGGTTATGAATTATTGTTATCATGTCAGAATCTGGATCCATATTCAGTATCTGCTTTTCATCACACAACAAACTGAAATACAGTTGGTGGCCATAAAGCTCTAATATAGAATATTAAAAAACACCTTTGCCCAGTCAAATTCCATACAAAAACTTAGAAAAAAATATACCAACTGAAAGCAAGTAGAAAAATAAAATAAATTTTACTTTGCCGGGCCTTGCTTTTTGTCTTGATTTCTAAGATTTCTTTTAAAAGTTTGATTAGTTAAAATAGTTTGTGGAAAGTAGAAATTACATTCTGTAATAGGTATTTTTCTATTATTTTAATTAACAATGCATGAAATATAAGACATGTTTTTAAGATCCTATTATATGTATTTAGAAACATAAAATATAAAATTGCTTGAAAATATTGCTTGGTTTTGTTAAATTTAAAATGTACAAATTAATATATCATAAGGGCTAGCAGATATATTTCATTGTCAAAACATATGTACTTTTGAGAAGTCATTTCTTCAGTAAATACCAAATATCTTGAAAAAGTAACACTTTATTAAATCTCTATAAACTCACTTATAAACTCTACCTTTCTCTCAATCATTAATTTCCAAAGAACTTTATAAAAATAATTTGTTTTGTGGTTTAACTTCATTTTTTCAGTTAGGTTAAAATAATCTATACCCCAAATTAGTCAAAGTATATACTTACATGATTATCTTGTATTATGATTTGCAATAATATATATGATCAACAATCAAGGCATGAATTTCCAAGATGTGATTAACTAGGTTAGTGGATTCTGAATCCAAACTGAGGAATGCTGGGTTCTAAGCCCTATTTGATACCAATTGAATTTATAATCTGCAACTTGTAGAAGTTGCATAAATGATTATGGCCCAATAATTTCAAATACTTTTAAGTCTCAATTTCTTTATCTGATAAATAAATAAATTAGATCAGATCAGAGCTGGACAGACTATGGCCCATAAATCAAGTCCAGTCTTCCTCCAGTGTTTGTGAAAAAAATTGTATTAGAATGCCCCTTTATGTATATATTATTAATTGCTGTGTTCACACTACGAATGCAGACTTGAATATTTGAAACAGAGATCTTATGGCCTATAAAGTTTTAAATATTTACTATCTCACCCTTTATAGAAAAAATTTGCTGACTTCTTGGTTAAATGATTTTGTAGGTTCCTTTCAATCATGATATTTCACAATAAATGTCATGTAATATGATCAAGTACACAACTTAGAGAAGGAAAAATTTTCATGTTTCCTGAGAATTCATTGATTTATTCTGCTAATCATAGATAAAGTAGCAAATTTTTCCTAAAATTTTAAGCACTACTCAAAATGTTGTAATTGTGTATGTAAATACACATATTTTCCAATGTTATCTAACAACAAAAGACATTAAGCAACCAAATAAACTCAAAATAATCAGAAAGTCTGATTCATGGCGAGGTTTTCACAATTAGTTTTATAGAGAAGAAACTACATTTCCTGGAAGAGCATCGGTGTGCTTTGATATGATTGTTCACGGTAATTTTATTTGTATTTACTTACTGAATCCAAACCAAGATTAGGTAGTCAATTATAGAACTACATACAAGAAGGAAAACGTGAACATGATAATACTGCCTATTAGTAAAAATTACTTAAAAGTTCAGCAATGTTTGTTCCAATATTGACAATATATTCTTGGAAAGTTGTATAAATGAATTTGTTACTTAAATTGTGTCTTATAGAAAAAATAGTAACTATAACAAAAATTGAAATGATGGGCAACAATAAGTTGGCAAAGTTATAGTTTTAAAAAAATAAGACAGTAAGACTAAAAGACCAAGAGGACAATAGGAATAATCTTATGTAACTGGCAGTTAAAGTACTTTTATCAGTCTTTAGTTTATTCAGCAAACATTAGCTAAATATTTAATGTATTCCATGTGCCTTTCTTTCAAGATAATCCTTGGGTTCTGACTATCTGGCAGTGATCAATTGCATTATTATTCAGCAAATATTCACTCTGCTCATCTCCATTCTTGCCTCACTATGTGACTTGCTTTGGCTAATAGAAAGTGGGTATATGTGATGCATCCTACATCTGAGCAGTGGCTTTAATGTACCTAAATGTTTGACTTAATCTTTTTCCCCTTCCTTCACTGTCCTAGGATCTAGTAACTTGCTGTTGACTTAATCTTTTGCACTCTTCTATTCTAAGAGGAGAATAATGTTCTACACCTAATGCTTATTTAACTATACTCCAAGAAGGAAACACGGGAGAAGTTTACCTGCATCTAGCCTTCAGACTGGAGTGGAGACACTACAGCAAATCCTCAGACTTGTAGGCAAAAATAAAAGTTGGCTATTTTAAGTCACTGGGATTTAGGAGTTCTTTGTTACACAGCTTTATAACTTAAAAGCTGATTAATACAGCAGTCATGGAAAAGTGATAAATCTATTCTTTCCATTTCCATGGAAAATTTCCAGTATCACTTAACAGAGTTTGAAAAGTCTCATGATATATGAAAATGGTAAAGAGATCGCCATACTGTAGAGCAAAATGACATTATATTTCTAGAAGTTTAGGTTATTTCATTTGGTCACAGAGCAATTATGAATTCAAAATGTGAGGTTCACATCATTCTGTGTTTATATTCAGGTTATATT
>NW_007219682.1:0-775 GCF_000164805.1 Carlito syrichta | reverse complement strand
ATCTTTTGCACTCTTCTATTCTAAGAGGAGAATAATGTTCTACACCTAATGCTTATTTAACTATACTCCAAGAAGGAAACACGGGAGAAGTTTACCTGCATCTAGCTTTCAGACTGGAGTGGAGACACCACAGCAAATCCTCAGACTTGTAGGCAAAAATAAAAGTTGGCTATTTTAAGTCACTGGGATTTAGGAGTTCTTTGTTACACAGCTTTATAACTTAAAAGCTGATTAATACAGCAGTCATGGAAAAGTGATAAATCTATTCTTTCCATTTCCATGGAAAATTTCCAGTATCACTTAACAGAGTTTGAAAAGTCTCATGATATATGGAAATGGTAAAGAGATTGCCATACTATAGAGCAAAATGGCATTATATTTCTGGAAGTTTAGGTTATTTCATTTGGTCACAGAGCGATTATTAATTCAAAATGTGAGGTTCACATCATTCTGTGTTTATATTCAGGTTATATTTAAATTGTATTCTTAGATATACAGTTGTGTTCAAAATAAATATATAGGTACTATTTTGGGTTATAGTTCAGAATATCAAATCTAATAGTCTGTGGTCCATAATTTTATTCATATATTTCTTGTATGTTTACCACATCTTTACTTCAAAAACAACATGCCAAAAATAATATTTTAACTTTGTATGCCTTACTACTATTTATAGAATTATGACTTCCAGAATATTCATTTTATTATTTTAATAATGTAACTTTTACCTTTTATGCAATATGCTATGCAACTTATATTACCTGGTTATAAAATA
>NW_007219681.1:0-4578 GCF_000164805.1 Carlito syrichta | reverse complement strand
TTCTTTTTTATTTAATTATTTTTATTTTAAAGATATGGGGTACAGTTCAGGGTTAGGTATCCAAATATTCATTATCCAGTTACCCTTGTTGATGAGGTGTGCCCCTCCCTCCCCTGGCAGTTTCCCTCAACTGCCAACTCCCACCCTCTCCCCTGGCAGTTTCCCACTACTGCCAATCACTCTCCTATAGTATGATAATTGCTCAAGGTCTGCTTATGAGTGAGAACATATGGTACTCTGTTCTTTGTTTCTGTGATAGATCACTGAGTATGATAGACTCTAAATCCATCCAAGTTGCTGTGAAGTTCATATGTTTGTCCTTGTTTATGACTGCATGATATTCCTTTGTGTATATGTACCACATTTTTTATCCATTCCAGATTTGAGGAGCATAATGGTTAGATCCATGTTTTTGCTATTGTGTATAGAGCTGCAACAATCATGTGTGTGCAGGTATCTTTTTTGTAGAATGATCTGAGTTCCTCTGGGTATATTCCCAATGGGGAAGGGGATTGCTGGGTTATATGGAAGGCCAATGTCTAGTTCTTTCAGAAATTGCCACACTGTCTTCCAAAGAAGTTGCACTAGTTTGCATTCCCACCAGCAAAAAACAAACAAACAAACAAAAACTGTGTATCTTTCAAAGGAGAGGAAAAGCAGCTCATGGGAGAGTAAGTCACACAGATTCTTCATTTAAAAGCTGCACATAAACTTTAAGGAAATGTAACTTAATATAACTTTTAGCAAACATTCTAACACAAAACTAACGAAAGTTTTCCCTATTCAATGCATATCAAGTCTTCAGGCACAAACAATATAGTTTTTATTACTCATTACTGATAATTAATTCTATTAAGTTTATGCACATGGTCCTTGGATGCGTTTGTTACCCCAAACCATAGCACTTTCATTATATGCTGTATGGAGAAATTCTTTCAAGTTTTCCTGAACACACATTTTAAATTGAATTTTCAGTATGATTTTACCACCACAATTAAACTTTGTAGGTGCATCTAAAATAAACTACAACTTTGATTTTATAAGATACAAAAAATTAGTTTAGCTGTCAGTATCATTTAGGAGGTAGGTTCACAGCTCCTTTCCCTGGAAAGTTGGCAGGGTGCTCAGTGCACTAAACATGTTGCTCAGTTCAGCCCAAGGAAGGCATTAGAGTTATATGAGAACCAAAACCCTAGTGAAAAATGCCAAGGAAATAAAAAGTGAAAAGAGGTATATGAGACACAATCAAAGTGGTAAATACTATTGGTATAATGCAGGTGTTAATTGCCCTGCTAGCCTATAAGTGAAAAGACTTATTTTTATCTGAATCCAAGATAAATGTGCTATTTTTCAATGACAGTAGATTACTACCTTGTTTATAGAGATGGACACATTTCCATTAGGAAATAGGAATCATTTAAGGACCGTTTTTCACTTATGTTGATAACACCTATGAAGAAAAGGAATTACCTCCTTTCCAAAAATAACTTTATTTTTCTGAACTCAGACTGAAAGCACGGAAAGATGATCTTGATCATGGAGTCAAAAAGTCCTTCACCAGAACATAACTCAAAATAATAAAAGCCGTATCTTACAAACTTTGTAAGTGCATCATCATATGGAATAGGTAAACAGTGAAAATATTCCAAGAACTGGAACAAGACAAGGATGCCCACCTTCACTACTCCTATTCAACATAGTGCTGGAAGTCATAGATAGAGTAATTTGGCAAGAGAAATAAATAAAAGACATCCAAATCAGAAAATAGTAAATCAACTTATCTCTGCTCACTGATGATATGGTCTTATACATAGAAAACCATATAGATCCCTCCAAAAATCTCCTAGATTTGATAAATTACTTCAGCAAAATTTCAGGATACAAAATCAATTTCAGGATACAAAAATCAGTAGCATTTCTATACATCAATATAATCAAGCTGATAACAAAATCAAGAACTCAATCCCATTTACATAGCTATAAAAGATAAAATATAATATCTAGAAGTACATTTCACCAAGGAGGTGAAAGTCCTACACAAGAACTATAAAACATAGATAAAAGAAATCAAAGATGACACAAACAAATGGAAGAACATCCCATACTCATGAATTGTAAGAATCAATATTGCTAAAATAACCATTTGTCCAAAGCAATCTACAGATTGAGTGCAATTCTTGTCAAATTACCAATGTCATTCTTCACAAAATTAGAAGAAAAGTATCCTAAAAATCACATGGAACCAAAAAAATGCCTGAATTGCCAAAACAATCCTAAGCAAAAAGAACAAAGTTTTCACTATAAGGCTATAGTAACCAAAACAGCTTGGCATTGGTATAAAAATAGGCACATAGATCAATGAAACAGAATAGAGAACTCCAAAATAAAGTCACATACCTTCAACCAACTGAACTTTAACAAAAAAGAAAAATGTATACGGGGTAAAGGACACCCTATTCCACAAATGGTGCTGGGAAAATTGAATGGCTACACGTAGAACAGTGGAACTAGATTCCTATCTCTCTCAGTATACAAAAAGTAACTCAAGATGGGTTAAAACTTAAATGACAGACCAGAAACCATAAAAATGCTAGAAGAAAACCTAGGAAAATCTCATGGATATCGGCATAGGAAGATAATTCATGGCTAAAACCCCGAAAGCAAATGCAACTAAAGTAAAAATAAATAAATTGGACTTAATTAAACTAAAAACTTCTGCACAACAAAAGAAATAATCAGCAGAGCAAATAAGCCACCTGAAAATGGGAAAAGATATTCTCAAACTACTTGACAAACGATTAATATTCATAATGTACAAAGAACTCAAACAAATCAGCAAAAAAAAAATCAAACAGTTCCATTAAAAAGTGGGAAAATGGCATGGAGAGACATCTCTTAAAAGAAGATACACAAATGACCAAGAAACATATGAAAAATTGTTCAACATCATTCATCATCAGGGAAATGCAAATTACAACCACAATGAGATATCACCTTGCACCAGTTAGAATGGCTATTATTAAAAAATAAATAAAAAATAGATGCTGGTGTTGATGTGGAGAAAAGAGAAGACTTATACAATGTTGTGTGAGTGTAAATTAGCACAACCTCTATGGAAAGCAGTATGGAAATTACTCAAGGAACTAAAAGTAGATCTACTATTTCATTCATCAATCACACTACTAGGTATCCACACTAAGAAAAAGAGATCATTGACCAGAATCGGTGGCTCAACTTGTAATCTCAGTACTTCAGGAGGATGAGACAATTGGATTGCCTGAGTCTTCAGGTTTGAGACCAGACCAGGCTACTACTTGGTGAGACTTGTCTCTATAATAAATTAATTTAAAAAATTAGCTGGGCATGGTAGTACGCACCTGTACTTCCTGCTACTTGGAAGGCTGAGTAGGAAGGATTGCTGGAACCAAGCAGGTTGAGGCTGGGATAACCAAGAGCATGACACTGCACTTCAGCCTGGGCAACAGAGTGAGATACCAACAAAGAAAGAAAGAAAGAGAGAGAGAGAGAGAGAGAGAGAGAGAGAGAGAGAAAGAAAGGCCATTATATAAAAAAGACATCTGCACCCCACGTTCATTGCAGCACAACTTACAATTGCAAAGATGTAGATCAACTTACATGTCCATCAATCAATTAGTGAATAATGAAATGTGGTATATATAGACCATGAAATACTACACAGCACAAAAGGAATAAAATAACGTCCTTTGCAGCAACATGGATAGAACTGGAGATCATCATCCTAAGTAAATTGACTCAGAAAGAGAAAACCAAAACATCACATGTTCACACTCATATATGGGACTAAACAGTCACAAACATGAAAATAATAGACACTGGGAGGCCGATGGGGACTAGGCTTCAGAATTACTTACAGGGCACAATGTTCACTATCTGAGGATTGGGCCACGTGAGATAAACTCCCCACCCACTACACAGTATTTTCATGCAATGAATATGCATGTGTATTCCTTGAATCTAAAATAAAATAATTAATCAATTAATTCAAATAAAATTTTTAAGTATGTATCCAAACTCACCAAATTGTATACATTAAACATATGCAGTTTTTGAATATAAATTATACTTTAATAAAGCTACTTTTTGAAAGAAATATAAAATGGTCAATTATTGATGTGCAAAGACATTTTAGTATCTTAAATAGTCTATAAGAAAATCTAGAATCTACAAGGAAATCAAACGTGCAGAATAGAAAAAAAGAAACAGTCCCATTAAAAGTCGGCAAATGATATGAATTGACATTTCTCAAAAAAAGACATATGAGCAATCAAGAGGTACATGAAAAAATGCTCAGCCTCACTAGTCATCAAAGAAATGCAAAATAAAACCACACTGAGATACCACCTACTTCTAGCCAGGATGGCCATCATCAATAACTCAAAAGACAACAGATGCTGGAGAGGATGTGGGGAAGAGGGAACACTTCTACACTGTTGGTGGGAGTGTAACCTAGTACAACCTCTGTGGAAAACAGTTTGGCAATTCCTAAAAGATCTGAAAATCGACCTCCCATACGACTCCACAATACCCCTGCTGGGG
>NW_007219680.1:0-4621 GCF_000164805.1 Carlito syrichta | reverse complement strand
TTCTTTTTTATTTAATTATTTTTATTTTAAAGATATGGGGTACAGTTCAGGGTTAGGTATCCAAATATTCATTATCCAGTTACCCTTGTTGATGAGGTGTGCCCCTCCCTCCCCTGGCAGTTTCCCTCAACTGCCAACTCCCACCCTCTCCCCTGGCAGTTTCCCACTACTGCCAATCACTCTCCTATAGTATGATAATTGCTCAAGGTCTGCTTATGAGTGAGAACATATGGTACTCTGTTCTTTGTTTCTGTGATAGATCACTGAGTATGATAGACTCTAAATCCATCCAAGTTGCTGTGAAGTTCATATGTTTGTCCTTGTTTATGACTGCATGATATTCCTTTGTGTATATGTACCACATTTTTTATCCATTCCAGATTTGAGGAGCATAATCGTTAGATCCATGTTTTTGCTATTGTGTATAGAGCTGCAACAATCATGTGTGTGCAGGTATCTTTTTTGTAGAATGATCTGAGTTCCTCTGGGTATATTCCCAATGGGGAAGGGGATTGCTGGGTTATATGGAAGGCCAATGTCTAGTTCTTTCAGAAATTGCCACACTGTCTTCCAAAGAAGTTGCACTAGTTTGCATTCCCACCAGCAAAAAACAAACAAACAAACAAAAACTGTGTATCTTTCAAAGGAGAGGAAAAGCAGCTCATGGGAGAGTAAGTCACACAGATTCTTCATTTAAAAGCTGCACATAAACTTTAAGGAAATGTAACTTAATATAACTTTTAGCAAACATTCTAACACAAAACTAACGAAAGTTTTCCCTATTCAATGCATATCAAGTCTTCAGGCACAAACAATATAGTTTTTATTACTCATTACTGATAATTAATTCTATTAAGTTTATGCACATGGTCCTTGGATGCGTTTGTTACCCCAAACCATAGCACTTTCATTATATGCTGTATGGAGAAATTCTTTCAAGTTTTCCTGAACACACATTTTAAATTGAATTTTCAGTATGATTTTACCACCACAATTAAACTTTGTAGGTGCATCTAAAATAAACTACAACTTTGATTTTATAAGATACAAAAAATTAGTTTAGCTGTCAGTATCATTTATGAGGTAGGTTCACAGCTCCTTTCCCTGTAAAGTTGGCAGGGTGCTCAGTGCACTAAACATGTTGCTCAGTTCAGCCCAAGGAAGGCATTAGAGTTATATGAGAACCAAAACCCTAGTGAAAAATGCCAAGGAAATAAAAAGTGAAAAGAGGTATATGAGACACAATCAAAGTGGTAAATACTATTGGTATAATGCAGGTGTTAATTGCCCTGCTAGCCTATAAGTGAAAAGACTTATTTTTATCTGAATCCAAGATAAATGTGCTATTTTTCAATGACAGTAGATTACTACCTTGTTTATAGAGATGGACACATTTCCATTAGGAAATAGGAATCATTTAAGGACCGTTTTTCACTTATGTTGATAACACCTATGAAGAAAAGGAATTACCTCCTTTCCAAAAATAACTTTATTTTTCTGAACTCAGACTGAAAGCACGGAAAGATGATCTTGATCATGGAGTCAAAAAGTCCTTCACCAGAACATAACTCAAAATAATAAAAGCCGTATCTTACAAACTTTGTAAGTGCATCATCATATGGAATAGGTAAACAGTGAAAATATTCCAAGAACTGGAACAAGACAAGGATGCCCACCTTCACTACTCCTATTCAACATAGTGCTGGAAGTCATAGATAGAGTAATTTGGCAAGAGAAATAAATAAAAGACATCCAAATCAGAAAATAGTAAATCAACTTATCTCTGCTCACTGATGATATGGTCTTATACATAGAAAACCATATAGATCCCTCCAAAAATCTCCTAGATTTGATAAATTACTTCAGCAAAATTTCAGGATACAAAATCAATTTCAGGATACAAAAATCAGTAGCATTTCTATACATCAATATAATCAAGCTGATAACAAAATCAAGAACTCAATCCCATTTACAATAGCTATAAAAAGATAAAAATATAATATCTAGAAGTACATTTCACCAAGGAGGTGAAAGTCCTACACAAGAACTATAAAACATAGATAAAAGAAATCAAAGATGACACAAACAAATGGAAGAACATCCCATACTCATGAATTGTAAGAATCAATATTGCTAAAATAACCATTTGTCCAAAGCAATCTACAGATTGAGTGCAATTCTTGTCAAATTACCAATGTCATTCTTCACAAAATTAGAAGAAAAGTATCCTAAAAATCACATGGAACCAAAAAAATGCCTGAATTGCCAAAACAATCCTAAGCAAAAAGAACAAAGTTTTCACTATAAGGCTATAGTAACCAAAACAGCTTGGCATTGGTATAAAAATAGGCACATAGATCAATGAAACAGAATAGAGAACTCCAAAATAAAGTCACATACCTTCAACCAACTGAACTTTAACAAAAAAGAAAAATGTATACGGGGTAAAGGACACCCTATTCCACAAATGGTGCTGGGAAAATTGAATGGCTACACGTAGAACAGTGGAACTAGATTCCTATCTCTCTCAGTATACAAAAAGTAACTCAAGATGGGTTAAAACTTAAATGACAGACCAGAAACCATAAAAATGCTAGAAGAAAACCTAGGAAAATCTCATGGATATCGGCATAGGAAGATAATTCATGGCTAAAACCCCGAAAGCAAATGCAACTAAAGTAAAAATAAATAAATTGGACTTAATTAAACTAAAAACTTCTGCACAACAAAAGAAATAATCAGCAGAGCAAATAAGCCACCTGAAAATGGGAAAAGATATTCTCAAACTACTTGACAAACGATTAATATTCATAATGTACAAAGAACTCAAACAAATCAGCAAAAAAAAAATCAAACAGTTCCATTAAAAAGTGGGAAAATGGCATGGAGAGACATCTCTTAAAAGAAGATACACAAATGACCAAGAAACATATGAAAAATTGTTCAACATCATTCATCATCAGGGAAATGCAAATTACAACCACAATGAGATATCACCTTGCACCAGTTAGAATGGCTATTATTAAAAAATAAATAAAAAATAGATGCTGGTGTTGATGTGGAGAAAAGAGAAGACTTATACAATGTTGTGTGAGTGTAAATTAGCACAACCTCTATGGAAAGCAGTATGGAAATTACTCAAGGAACTAAAAGTAGATCTACTATTTCATTCATCAATCACACTACTAGGTATCCACACTAAGAAAAAGAGATCATTGACCAGAATCGGTGGCTCAACTTGTAATCTCAGTACTTCAGGAGGATGAGACAATTGGATTGCCTGAGTCTTCAGGTTTGAGACCAGACCAGGCTACTACTTGGTGAGACTTGTCTCTATAATAAATTAATTTAAAAAATTAGCTGGGCATGGTAGTACGCACCTGTACTTCCTGCTACTTGGAAGGCTGAGTAGGAAGGATTGCTGGAACCAAGCAGGTTGAGGCTGGGATAACCAAGAGCATGACACTGCACTTCAGCCTGGGCAACAGAGTGAGATACCAACAAAGAAAGAAAGAAAGAGAGAGAGAGAGAGAGAGAGAGAGAGAGAGAGAGAAAGAAAGGCCATTATATAAAAAAGACATCTGCACCCCACGTTCATTGCAGCACAACTTACAATTGCAAAGATGTAGATCAACTTACATGTCCATCAATCAATTAGTGAATAATGAAATGTGGTATATATAGACCATGAAATACTACACAGCACAAAAGGAATAAAATAACGTCCTTTGCAGCAACATGGATAGAACTGGAGATCATCATCCTAAGTAAATTGACTCAGAAAGAGAAAACCAAAACATCACATGTTCACACTCATATATGGGACTAAACAGTCACAAACATGAAAATAATAGACACTGGGAGGCCGATGGGGACTAGGCTTCAGAAATTACTTACAGGGCACAATGTTCACTATCTGAGGATTGGGCCACCTGAGATAAACTCCCCACCCCACTACACAGTATTTCATGCAATGAATATGCATGTGTATTCCTTGAATCTAAAATAAAATAATTAATCAAATTAATTCAAATAAAATTTTTAAGTATGTATCCAA
The DNA here is from genome assembly GCF_000164805.1 of Carlito syrichta. Lineage (NCBI taxonomy): Eukaryota > Metazoa > Chordata > Mammalia > Primates > Tarsiidae > Carlito > Carlito syrichta. Next base: position 564 of record NW_007219680.1, on the reverse strand, counting down.
AACTCACCAAATTGTATACATTAAACATATGCAGTTTTTGAATATAAATTATACTTTAATAAAGCTACTTTTTGAAAGAAATATAAAATGGTCAATTATTGATGTGCAAAGACATTTTAGTATCTTAAATAGTCTATAAGAAAATCTAGAATCTACAAGGAAATCAAACGTGCAGAATAGAAAAAAAGAAACAGTCCCATTAAAAGTCGGCAAATGATATGAATTGACATTTCTCAAAAAAAGACATATGAGCAATCAAGAGGTACATGAAAAAATGCTCAGCCTCACTAGTCATCAAAGAAATGCAAAATAAAACCACACTGAGATACCACCTACTTCTAGCCAGGATGGCCATCATCAATAACTCAAAAGACAACAGATGCTGGAGAGGATGTGGGGAAGAGGGAACACTTCTACACTGTTGGTGGGAGTGTAACCTAGTACAACCTCTGTGGAAAACAGTTTGGCAATTCCTAAAAGATCTGAAAATCGACCTCCCATACGACTCCACAATACCCCTGCTGGGAATATAATCCAAGGAACTCAAATCACTCTATTAAAAAG
>NW_007219679.1:0-10124 GCF_000164805.1 Carlito syrichta | reverse complement strand
TTCTTTTTTATTTAATTATTTTTATTTTAAAGATATGGGGTACAGTTCAGGGTTAGGTATCCAAATATTCATTATCCAGTTACCCTTGTTGATGAGGTGTGCCCCTCCCTCCCCTGGCAGTTTCCCTCAACTGCCAACTCCCACCCTCTCCCCTGGCAGTTTCCCACTACTGCCAATCACTCTCCTATAGTATGATAATTGCTCAAGGTCTGCTTATGAGTGAGAACATATGGTACTCTGTTCTTTGTTTCTGTGATAGATCACTGAGTATGATAGACTCTAAATCCATCCAAGTTGCTGTGAAGTTCATATGTTTGTCCTTGTTTATGACTGCATGATATTCCTTTGTGTATATGTACCACATTTTTTATCCATTCCAGATTTGAGGAGCATAATGGTTAGATCCATGTTTTTGCTATTGTGTATAGAGCTGCAACAATCATGTGTGTGCAGGTATCTTTTTTGTAGAATGATCTGAGTTCCTCTGGGTATATTCCCAATGGGGAAGGGGATTGCTGGGTTATATGGAAGGCCAATGTCTAGTTCTTTCAGAAATTGCCACACTGTCTTCCAAAGAAGTTGCACTAGTTTGCATTCCCACCAGCAAAAAACAAACAAACAAACAAAAACTGTGTATCTTTCAAAGGAGAGGAAAAGCAGCTCATGGGAGAGTAAGTCACACAGATTCTTCATTTAAAAGCTGCACATAAACTTTAAGGAAATGTAACTTAATATAACTTTTAGCAAACATTCTAACACAAAACTAACGAAAGTTTTCCCTATTCAATGCATATCAAGTCTTCAGGCACAAACAATATAGTTTTTATTACTCATTACTGATAATTAATTCTATTAAGTTTATGCACATGGTCCTTGGATGCGTTTGTTACCCCAAACCATAGCACTTTCATTATATGCTGTATGGAGAAATTCTTTCAAGTTTTCCTGAACACACATTTTAAATTGAATTTTCAGTATGATTTTACCACCACAATTAAACTTTGTAGGTGCATCTAAAATAAACTACAACTTTGATTTTATAAGATACAAAAAATTAGTTTAGCTGTCAGTATCATTTAGGAGGTAGGTTCACAGCTCCTTTCCCTGGAAAGTTGGCAGGGTGCTCAGTGCACTAAACATGTTGCTCAGTTCAGCCCAAGGAAGGCATTAGAGTTATATGAGAACCAAAACCCTAGTGAAAAATGCCAAGGAAATAAAAAGTGAAAAGAGGTATATGAGACACAATCAAAGTGGTAAATACTATTGGTATAATGCAGGTGTTAATTGCCCTGCTAGCCTATAAGTGAAAAGACTTATTTTTATCTGAATCCAAGATAAATGTGCTATTTTTCAATGACAGTAGATTACTACCTTGTTTATAGAGATGGACACATTTCCATTAGGAAATAGGAATCATTTAAGGACCGTTTTTCACTTATGTTGATAACACCTATGAAGAAAAGGAATTACCTCCTTTCCAAAAATAACTTTATTTTTCTGAACTCAGACTGAAAGCACGGAAAGATGATCTTGATCATGGAGTCAAAAAGTCCTTCACCAGAACATAACTCAAAATAATAAAAGCCGTATCTTACAAACTTTGTAAGTGCATCATCATATGGAATAGGTAAACAGTGAAAATATTCCAAGAACTGGAACAAGACAAGGATGCCCACCTTCACTACTCCTATTCAACATAGTGCTGGAAGTCATAGATAGAGTAATTTGGCAAGAGAAATAAATAAAAGACATCCAAATCAGAAAATAGTAAATCAACTTATCTCTGCTCACTGATGATATGGTCTTATACATAGAAAACCATATAGATCCCTCCAAAAATCTCCTAGATTTGATAAATTACTTCAGCAAAATTTCATGATACAGAATCAATTTCATGATACAAAAATCAGTAGCATTTCTATACATCAATATAATCAAGCTGATAACAAAATCAAGAACTCAATCCCATTTACAATAGCTATAAAAAGATAAAAATATAATATCTAGAAGTACATTTCACCAAGGAGGTGAAAGTCCTACACAAGAACTATAAAACATAGATAAAAGAAATCAAAGATGACACAAACAAATGGAAGAACATCCCATACTCATGAATTGTAAGAATCAATATTGCTAAAATAACCATTTGTCCAAAGCAATCTACAGATTGAGTGCAATTCTTGTCAAATTACCAATGTCATTCTTCACAAAATTAGAAGAAAAGTATCCTAAAAATCACATGGAACCAAAAAAATGCCTGAATTGCCAAAACAATCCTAAGCAAAAAGAACAAAGTTTTCACTATAAGGCTATAGTAACCAAAACAGCTTGGCATTGGTATAAAAATAGGCACATAGATCAATGAAACAGAATAGAGAACTCCAAAATAAAGTCACATACCTTCAACCAACTGAACTTTAACAAAAAAGAAAAATGTATACGGGGTAAAGGACACCCTATTCCACAAATGGTGCTGGGAAAATTGAATGGCTACACGTAGAACAGTGGAACTAGATTCCTATCTCTCTCAGTATACAAAAAGTAACTCAAGATGGGTTAAAACTTAAATGACAGACCAGAAACCATAAAAATGCTAGAAGAAAACCTAGGAAAATCTCATGGATATCGGCATAGGAAGATAATTCATGGCTAAAACCCCGAAAGCAAATGCAACTAAAGTAAAAATAAATAAATTGGACTTAATTAAACTAAAAACTTCTGCACAACAAAAGAAATAATCAGCAGAGCAAATAAGCCACCTGAAAATGGGAAAAGATATTCTCAAACTACTTGACAAACGATTAATATTCATAATGTACAAAGAACTCAAACAAATCAGCAAAAAAAAAATCAAACAGTTCCATTAAAAAGTGGGAAAATGGCATGGAGAGACATCTCTTAAAAGAAGATACACAAATGACCAAGAAACATATGAAAAATTGTTCAACATCATTCATCATCAGGGAAATGCAAATTACAACCACAATGAGATATCACCTTGCACCAGTTAGAATGGCTATTATTAAAAAATAAATAAAAAATAGATGCTGGTGTTGATGTGGAGAAAAGAGAAGACTTATACAATGTTGTGTGAGTGTAAATTAGCACAACCTCTATGGAAAGCAGTATGGAAATTACTCAAGGAACTAAAAGTAGATCTACTATTTCATTCATCAATCACACTACTAGGTATCCACACTAAGAAAAAGAGATCATTGACCAGAATCGGTGGCTCAACTTGTAATCTCAGTACTTCAGGAGGATGAGACAATTGGATTGCCTGAGTCTTCAGGTTTGAGACCAGACCAGGCTACTACTTGGTGAGACTTGTCTCTATAATAAATTAATTTAAAAAATTAGCTGGGCATGGTAGTACGCACCTGTACTTCCTGCTACTTGGAAGGCTGAGTAGGAAGGATTGCTGGAACCAAGCAGGTTGAGGCTGGGATAACCAAGAGCATGACACTGCACTTCAGCCTGGGCAACAGAGTGAGATACCAACAAAGAAAGAAAGAAAGAGAGAGAGAGAGAGAGAGAGAGAGAGAGAGAGAGAAAGAAAGGCCATTATATAAAAAAGACATCTGCACCCCACGTTCATTGCAGCACAACTTACAATTGCAAAGATGTAGATCAACTTACATGTCCATCAATCAATTAGTGAATAATGAAATGTGGTATATATAGACCATGAAATACTACACAGCACAAAAGGAATAAAATAACGTCCTTTGCAGCAACATGGATAGAACTGGAGATCATCATCCTAAGTAAATTGACTCAGAAAGAGAAAACCAAAACATCACATGTTCACACTCATATATGGGACTAAACAGTCACAAACATGAAAATAATAGACACTGGGAGGCCGATGGGGACTAGGCTTCAGAAATTACTTACAGGGCACAATGTTCACTATCTGAGGATTGGGCCACCTGAGATAAACTCCCCACCCACTACACAGTATTTTCATGCAATGAATATGCATGTGTATTCCTTGAATCTAAAATAAAATAATTAATCAATTAATTCAAATAAAATTTTTAAGTATGTATCCAAACTCACCAAATTGTATACATTAAACATATGCAGTTTTTGAATATAAATTATACTTTAATAAAGCTACTTTTTGAAAGAAATATAAAATGGTCAATTATTGATGTGCAAAGACATTTTAGTATCTTAAATAGTCTATAAGAAAATCTAGAATCTACAAGGAAATCAAACGTGCAGAATAGAAAAAAAGAAACAGTCCCATTAAAAGTCGGCAAATGATATGAATTGACATTTCTCAAAAAAAGACATATGAGCAATCAAGAGGTACATGAAAAAATGCTCAGCCTCACTAGTCATCAAAGAAATGCAAAATAAAACCACACTGAGATACCACCTACTTCTAGCCAGGATGGCCATCATCAATAACTCAAAAGACAACAGATGCTGGAGAGGATGTGGGGAAGAGGGAACACTTCTACACTGTTGGTGGGAGTGTAACCTAGTACAACCTCTGTGGAAAACAGTTTGGCAATTCCTAAAAGATCTGAAAATCGACCTCCCATACGACTCCACAATACCCCTGCTGGGAATATAATCCAAGGAACTCAAATCACTCTATTAAAAAGATACTTGCACATTGCAGCATACTTACAATAGCAAAACATGGATCTAAAGCTGCCCATTGAAAGAATACTGAATTTAAAAAAAATATGGTATATACACATAACGAAATATTGTGCAGTCATAAAGAAGAACAAAAGTATGAAATTTGCAGCAACTTGGATTGACTTAAAAGCTATAATACTGAGTGATCTATCACAGAAACAAAGAACCAAGTGTTACATGTTCTTAATCATTAGCAGACCTTGAACAACTATTGTAATACTATAAGAAAGGGATTGGTAATAGTGGGAAACTGCCAGGGGAGGGCGGAAGCAGGATTGGTAGTATTGGGAAACTGCCAGGAGAAAGGGGGCACACCTCATCAACAAATGTTCCTACATAATGAGCATTTGCATACCTAACCTTGAATTGTACCCCACATATTTAAAATAAAATATATTTTTAAAAGATAATGAAAAAAGAAAATTAACACAACAGTTAAAATCAAAGTCATTTGTAAGTTAATTTTACATTAAAATATCAATTTTATATACATGGAAGCAAAACTCATTTTTCTTGATAATGAAAAGGTATATTGATTAAACTGAAAATATAATATAAGATATATATGTAAATGTAATAAAATACAAGCACTCTATATAACAAATATCTGCTTTCTTAGCAAGTTTTAACATTTATTAGCTTTAAACTTTTTAAAATTTTAATCAATTTTTTAAAATGATATTGTGGGGTATAGTTAAGGGTTAGGTATACAAATATGCTCCGTTCAGGCACCCTTGTTGATAAGAGGTGTCTCCCCGTCCCCAGATGGATATTTACTACCGTTAATCCCATATCTCTTCCCCTCCCACCCCCATAGTTTCCCACCACTGTCAGCCATTTTCTTATAGTATTACATTGGATGTTCAAGGTCCACTATATGAGTGAGAACATGTGATACTCAGATCTTTGTTTCTGTGAGAGATCACTCAGTATTATAGACTCTAGTTCCATCCAGGTTGCTGCAAAATTCATGATTTTGTTCTATCTGGCAACTTAAGCACTATTTGGTCAAGGCTACATAGCCACAAATGATCAGAATCTGGCCTCCTGAGAAAAATTGTCCTGTTATTTTCCTGCTCCTTTCATTACAAAGAGCACTGGGAGTCATCCTGAGATTAAAGCCAAGTGACCAATGAATCTACAAGTAATTGGTAAACAGTATTTTTAGTCATTTTTTAGTTCAGACATAAGGCAGTATAGTATAATAAAATTTCTGACTTGGAAGTCAGTCAGACATAGATTTGAATAATGGTTCTGCCTCCTATTGAGTTTGAAATTTTAGTATTTAATTAACTTTGGGGCTTTTGTTTTATTATAGTATACATTCTGTAATTATCTCTGACCCCAGTAAATATATTGTGTAGTTAAAAGATGAGCATATGCTGAAATATCTTGTGAAATGTTATGTTCTAGGTAATATAAGAAAAGCATACAACACAAACATACAATATTTAGAGTAAAAAGTGATATTTCAAAAAAATGTATCATTAAAGTCTTTGGGTTCTCTGACTTGAATCTTCAACAAGCTGAATATTGGCAGCCACTAGGCATGAGGTTCAAAGTTAAATTAAATATAACCCTTGTCCTCAATAGGATGTAGCACATGTAAACCAGCCAGCATACTGTAATGCAGTAAATTATAGTTGCAAATTATAAAGTTAAATAAATACGGTGGAAAGGTTTGCTTATTACTATGCATATGTATGTTGTGGCTAGTCAGGCAGTGAGTATGTGTAATATAGCAAGAGCTGCAAAACAGTGAAGTCAACAGAGAAAGAATGCTTGAGAACTGAATTAAAATTTGCCATTAGAATTCTGTAATTTTACTCTTTAGCATTTTTCAATGATCTTTCATTTTATCAGAGTGCAGTTTTGTATTTCATGACTATGTTTCAACAGAATTGTAAGTTTCATTAACTCATGTCTATCTATTTAAAAATAAATTTTATTATGTATATTTAGTGTATATAACATGATGTTATAAAATATATATATTTAGTAAAATGCCTAATCTAGTAAAACCTATTAATATATCCATTATTTTACATTATTTCAGTATTTTCCTCCCTGTGCCTAGAGCAGCTGTAATCCACTCATTTAGCAAAAATTCTTAATATAATACACTGTCCTTAATGACAGTTCCTCACATTGTGCATTCAATCTTTTGACTTGTTCTATCTTGATATCTTTTTTGTAATTTTTATTCTATATCTCCTCATTTCCTGCCCCCAATCCTCCACCCTGGTAACTTCTGTTTTACTCTCTATCTCTATACATTTGAATTTTTTTTACATTCCACATATAGTGGAATTAAATAATTTGTTTTCTGTTTCTGTCTTTTTATTTAACACACTGTCATCCAGATACACCTAAATGGCAAGCTCTTCTCTTTTTTTCTTAAGGCTTAAATAATATTCCATTATAATCCATTGATATATATATCAATCATGGTTTTGCATTCATTCATCCATTGGTGGAATATTAAGTTGTGGGAAAGTTTATTTGGTTGCAATTATAGGACCTAAACTTGGCTACCACAAATTGGGAAAATGGTGAGTCAAAGGAAAAAGGCAAAGTATGAACTAGAATAAGGACTAAAGAATAAGTGAAATTTGGGCAGTCCTTCAAACAAAACATGAGGGTATATCTGATAATGTTGTAAAATTGACCAGTATTATTAGCTTACTTTTTATCATCATTGGTATCAACTTGGAACATTTAACTTTTTTGTCATTTAATCTTTTAAAAAAATTTTATATGTCTACTAATATCAACTTTAAAATCCATTACATTTTGAATAAAATAATCAAAAAATACCATGTTAAATATAAAAATGATATAGTTTTCATACAGGATGTTTATTGGTTTAGTTTTAATATGTAACTAATTAAAATCAATGTGAAGAAACTTACTACACAATAGATAACGGTGGTGTAGCTATAATAAATGCAACTCATGGGTAACAATAATCAATAGTCTAAATAAGTCATTTATTAGCATGCAGCAGTAGGAACATAAGAGATGAGAAAATTAAAAAGAATAACTTACTACTTCCCAATTGAGTTGTAGTAATATTATCATCAAACAAAAAAGTTAATCATCACTATTTTTATTTTTTTATATTTTTGGAAGTTTGAAAGATATATATATATTTAAAAACAGAGAAAAAAAACCCCCAAAAAACAGCTTTGGCATTTTAAAAACCAACAATTATCAATCACTAGAAAGGTAAATATCTCCTCAAGGTCCCAAAGTACAAAACCACAGATCTCCACAGGCTCAAGATCACAAAGGGAGGACGTGCAAATCTGAGGGTGACAACTCGACCCACGTCCCTCTGCAGGCAGTGCAGCCACTTGGGGCCCAGGTCCAGCCTCAGGACTGTAAGGCCTACATGGGCTGAGATGGGACATCACTGCCGAGACTCGCTATTTGCAGTGGATGCAAAAGCCATCCAGCAAAATCCCATTACAAATAAATTAAAGATTATTCAAGAAGAACACATTAAATTAGGAAAAGAAAGGAGTATCTTCTAAAAATGGTCTGTTTCCTGGAACAGAAGAAAAGGAGAAGTGGAAGGAGTTCAGTTTCAAGTATTCGCTACTCGGTTTCATTTTACTGAGTTGAAAGCTTACAAAAGTCCACGGCCCTCCCCAACAAGCTCTGAGCATCCACACTTGCTCTGTTTCACTGGCTTCATCCAACAAGGCACAAAGGGTGAGTGCTTCCCAAGGCTCCGTGGCTCCCAGCGGCAGGCTGTCAGCCCCGGTGTCTTGTGCACAGGGTGGCTGAGAGCAGGGCTGTTAGCTCACTCTGACACCGGGATTTTCCTTACTCGTGAAAAGGGACTTGGTTCTGGGCCCACACTACTTATTGTAGATGAGCTTGATAAATTGTGGGCCAGGATGGCCTTGAGGTGAAGCGTGTGCCACAGGTACTGCGGGTGTGTGAGGTCAGTGGAGATGTACAGCAGTGGCATGATGGGCTGCGTGACTATGACCAAGAAGGTGTGGCCCTGGGCGCCAAGGTCAGTTCCACTGGGTCCTGCAGGCAGCCCACCTCTCAGACTTAGACCTTGGCGATCTGGCCGTGGGGCTCCACGATCACATTCACGCCGGGCTTACCCTTAGTTCCGCCAGCACAACCAGTTTGATGTGGTCGTTCTTGTATCGGATGGTGCACCGAGTAGCTGTTATGCAGTAGGCCATGGTGGGCCTGGAACAGGAGGTGGTTGTCCGTGAACTATAGCCCTTGGAAGCTGAGCATCATGTCCTGCAGAATGCCTGGGGTGCCCACCCTCACCAACCCCTTGCAGCTGTGCTTATGCAGGGTCAGCCTCCACAGGTCAGAGTGGCAAGATCTGCTGGACAGATGCCAACAGCTTGGAACACAGGTTCCTGCCAAACATGGAGGCGTGGTTGCTGAAGCAGTGATGTTTGTACCTGAGCATGGCCTCCATCTGGTCTCGCTGCTTGTGGCTCAGGGAGGTGCTGAGCAGTGGGGTTGGCGAACCAGAGAGCAATGTGGTAGAGCGCCAGGTTCAAGATCAGGCGGCAGCACGGATGAGCTGAACCCAGAGGCAGTGGTAATCCTGAAACCACTCAGTCATGGGCATCTCCAAGAACTCCATCCTCTTTGCTTCTCTGCCAAGTCCTGAAGTGTCTTGAGCTCCTGGCTGATTTGCTTTTGAGCACCTGGAGGGTGCCCAGCCCACCCACGTGCACCTCACTGCCCTGCTTGGACTGAAGCACTCACCCCGGTCCCCACTGCTGCCACCACCACTATTGTTTTTTAACAGTAGAGGTAACAATGGTACATACATCAAATAAGAATGACTAAAACAATATGTATAGGAAATAATTTCTAAGGTCATACCATGTAAATAGCAAACTTGCAAGGATTTTCAAAAACATTTGCAACAAATATTTTAAATTATATATTTGAATCAGGGTTTAAAAATCTGAAAATTGATTACTGAAAAATATACATTCTACATATTTTAAATGTTACTATGGCAATAATTTATGTAAAAATTAAATGCAAGAGCACCATAGATATTATTTGGCTTCAAAGCACATCTATATCTACAAAGCATGATATTTAACATATGACCTATTTGTGCTATTTCTGAATTCTTTATTTGGGTTCATTTTTGTCCTCATTATGGATCTTACTTTTATCCTTTCCTTTTTCCCTGTAATTTTCTGTTGAATGACAGATACATTTAATTTTACCTTATGGAGCACTGGCAACTTTTGCATACTATAAATCTCCTTAAGTTTTGTTTTTTCAACAGAATTAAGTTATTTGGAAATAGTTTGAACCCAAGACAAGGCCATAACAGTATTTAGTCCTGAGCTGATTTTTAAATACATTTTTACTGTTCATATTTGAGGTTTACAATACTTTGTTATGTAATACAGATTATAAAACAGTCACTATAGTTGGGCAGAATAAAATATTTA
>NW_007219678.1:0-10128 GCF_000164805.1 Carlito syrichta | reverse complement strand
TTCTTTTTTATTTAATTATTTTTATTTTAAAGATATGGGGTACAGTTCAGGGTTAGGTATCCAAATATTCATTATCCAGTTACCCTTGTTGATGAGGTGTGCCCCTCCCTCCCCTGGCAGTTTCCCTCAACTGCCAACTCCCACCCTCTCCCCTGGCAGTTTCCCACTACTGCCAATCACTCTCCTATAGTATGATAATTGCTCAAGGTCTGCTTATGAGTGAGAACATATGGTACTCTGTTCTTTGTTTCTGTGATAGATCACTGAGTATGATAGACTCTAAATCCATCCAAGTTGCTGTGAAGTTCATATGTTTGTCCTTGTTTATGACTGCATGATATTCCTTTGTGTATATGTACCACATTTTTTATCCATTCCAGATTTGAGGAGCATAATGGTTAGATCCATGTTTTTGCTATTGTGTATAGAGCTGCAACAATCATGTGTGTGCAGGTATCTTTTTTGTAGAATGATCTGAGTTCCTCTGGGTATATTCCCAATGGGGAAGGGGATTGCTGGGTTATATGGAAGGCCAATGTCTAGTTCTTTCAGAAATTGCCACACTGTCTTCCAAAGAAGTTGCACTAGTTTGCATTCCCACCAGCAAAAAACAAACAAACAAACAAAAACTGTGTATCTTTCAAAGGAGAGGAAAAGCAGCTCATGGGAGAGTAAGTCACACAGATTCTTCATTTAAAAGCTGCACATAAACTTTAAGGAAATGTAACTTAATATAACTTTTAGCAAACATTCTAACACAAAACTAACGAAAGTTTTCCCTATTCAATGCATATCAAGTCTTCAGGCACAAACAATATAGTTTTTATTACTCATTACTGATAATTAATTCTATTAAGTTTATGCACATGGTCCTTGGATGCGTTTGTTACCCCAAACCATAGCACTTTCATTATATGCTGTATGGAGAAATTCTTTCAAGTTTTCCTGAACACACATTTTAAATTGAATTTTCAGTATGATTTTACCACCACAATTAAACTTTGTAGGTGCATCTAAAATAAACTACAACTTTGATTTTATAAGATACAAAAAATTAGTTTAGCTGTCAGTATCATTTAGGAGGTAGGTTCACAGCTCCTTTCCCTGGAAAGTTGGCAGGGTGCTCAGTGCACTAAACATGTTGCTCAGTTCAGCCCAAGGAAGGCATTAGAGTTATATGAGAACCAAAACCCTAGTGAAAAATGCCAAGGAAATAAAAAGTGAAAAGAGGTATATGAGACACAATCAAAGTGGTAAATACTATTGGTATAATGCAGGTGTTAATTGCCCTGCTAGCCTATAAGTGAAAAGACTTATTTTTATCTGAATCCAAGATAAATGTGCTATTTTTCAATGACAGTAGATTACTACCTTGTTTATAGAGATGGACACATTTCCATTAGGAAATAGGAATCATTTAAGGACCGTTTTTCACTTATGTTGATAACACCTATGAAGAAAAGGAATTACCTCCTTTCCAAAAATAACTTTATTTTTCTGAACTCAGACTGAAAGCACGGAAAGATGATCTTGATCATGGAGTCAAAAAGTCCTTCACCAGAACATAACTCAAAATAATAAAAGCCGTATCTTACAAACTTTGTAAGTGCATCATCATATGGAATAGGTAAACAGTGAAAATATTCCAAGAACTGGAACAAGACAAGGATGCCCACCTTCACTACTCCTATTCAACATAGTGCTGGAAGTCATAGATAGAGTAATTTGGCAAGAGAAATAAATAAAAGACATCCAAATCAGAAAATAGTAAATCAACTTATCTCTGCTCACTGATGATATGGTCTTATACATAGAAAACCATATAGATCCCTCCAAAAATCTCCTAGATTTGATAAATTACTTCAGCAAAATTTCAGGATACAAAATCAATTTCAGGATACAAAAATCAGTAGCATTTCTATACATCAATATAATCAAGCTGATAACAAAATCAAGAACTCAATCCCATTTACAATAGCTATAAAAAGATAAAAATATAATATCTAGAAGTACATTTCACCAAGGAGGTGAAAGTCCTACACAAGAACTATAAAACATAGATAAAAGAAATCAAAGATGACACAAACAAATGGAAGAACATCCCATACTCATGAATTGTAAGAATCAATATTGCTAAAATAACCATTTGTCCAAAGCAATCTACAGATTGAGTGCAATTCTTGTCAAATTACCAATGTCATTCTTCACAAAATTAGAAGAAAAGTATCCTAAAAATCACATGGAACCAAAAAAATGCCTGAATTGCCAAAACAATCCTAAGCAAAAAGAACAAAGTTTTCACTATAAGGCTATAGTAACCAAAACAGCTTGGCATTGGTATAAAAATAGGCACATAGATCAATGAAACAGAATAGAGAACTCCAAAATAAAGTCACATACCTTCAACCAACTGAACTTTAACAAAAAAGAAAAATGTATACGGGGTAAAGGACACCCTATTCCACAAATGGTGCTGGGAAAATTGAATGGCTACACGTAGAACAGTGGAACTAGATTCCTATCTCTCTCAGTATACAAAAAGTAACTCAAGATGGGTTAAAACTTAAATGACAGACCAGAAACCATAAAAATGCTAGAAGAAAACCTAGGAAAATCTCATGGATATCGGCATAGGAAGATAATTCATGGCTAAAACCCCGAAAGCAAATGCAACTAAAGTAAAAATAAATAAATTGGACTTAATTAAACTAAAAACTTCTGCACAACAAAAGAAATAATCAGCAGAGCAAATAAGCCACCTGAAAATGGGAAAAGATATTCTCAAACTACTTGACAAACGATTAATATTCATAATGTACAAAGAACTCAAACAAATCAGCAAAAAAAAAATCAAACAGTTCCATTAAAAAGTGGGAAAATGGCATGGAGAGACATCTCTTAAAAGAAGATACACAAATGACCAAGAAACATATGAAAAATTGTTCAACATCATTCATCATCAGGGAAATGCAAATTACAACCACAATGAGATATCACCTTGCACCAGTTAGAATGGCTATTATTAAAAAATAAATAAAAAATAGATGCTGGTGTTGATGTGGAGAAAAGAGAAGACTTATACAATGTTGTGTGAGTGTAAATTAGCACAACCTCTATGGAAAGCAGTATGGAAATTACTCAAGGAACTAAAAGTAGATCTACTATTTCATTCATCAATCACACTACTAGGTATCCACACTAAGAAAAAGAGATCATTGACCAGAATCGGTGGCTCAACTTGTAATCTCAGTACTTCAGGAGGATGAGACAATTGGATTGCCTGAGTCTTCAGGTTTGAGACCAGACCAGGCTACTACTTGGTGAGACTTGTCTCTATAATAAATTAATTTAAAAAATTAGCTGGGCATGGTAGTACGCACCTGTACTTCCTGCTACTTGGAAGGCTGAGTAGGAAGGATTGCTGGAACCAAGCAGGTTGAGGCTGGGATAACCAAGAGCATGACACTGCACTTCAGCCTGGGCAACAGAGTGAGATACCAACAAAGAAAGAAAGAAAGAGAGAGAGAGAGAGAGAGAGAGAGAGAGAGAGAGAAAGAAAGGCCATTATATAAAAAAGACATCTGCACCCCACGTTCATTGCAGCACAACTTACAATTGCAAAGATGTAGATCAACTTACATGTCCATCAATCAATTAGTGAATAATGAAATGTGGTATATATAGACCATGAAATACTACACAGCACAAAAGGAATAAAATAACGTCCTTTGCAGCAACATGGATAGAACTGGAGATCATCATCCTAAGTAAATTGACTCAGAAAGAGAAAACCAAAACATCACATGTTCACACTCATATATGGGACTAAACAGTCACAAACATGAAAATAATAGACACTGGGAGGCCGATGGGGACTAGGCTTCAGAAATTACTTACAGGGCACAATGTTCACTATCTGAGGATTGGGCCACCTGAGATAAACTCCCCACCCACTACACAGTATTTTCATGCAATGAATATGCATGTGTATTCCTTGAATCTAAAATAAAATAATTAATCAATTAATTCAAATAAAATTTTTAAGTATGTATCCAAACTCACCAAATTGTATACATTAAACATATGCAGTTTTTGAATATAAATTATACTTTAATAAAGCTACTTTTTGAAAGAAATATAAAATGGTCAATTATTGATGTGCAAAGACATTTTAGTATCTTAAATAGTCTATAAGAAAATCTAGAATCTACAAGGAAATCAAACGTGCAGAATAGAAAAAAAGAAACAGTCCCATTAAAAGTCGGCAAATGATATGAATTGACATTTCTCAAAAAAAGACATATGAGCAATCAAGAGGTACATGAAAAAATGCTCAGCCTCACTAGTCATCAAAGAAATGCAAAATAAAACCACACTGAGATACCACCTACTTCTAGCCAGGATGGCCATCATCAATAACTCAAAAGACAACAGATGCTGGAGAGGATGTGGGGAAGAGGGAACACTTCTACACTGTTGGTGGGAGTGTAACCTAGTACAACCTCTGTGGAAAACAGTTTGGCAATTCCTAAAAGATCTGAAAATCGACCTCCCATACGACTCCACAATACCCCTGCTGGGAATATAATCCAAGGAACTCAAATCACTCTATTAAAAAGATACTTGCACATTGCAGCATACTTACAATAGCAAAACATGGATCTAAAGCTGCCCATTGAAAGAATACTGAATTTAAAAAAAATATGGTATATACACATAACGAAATATTGTGCAGTCATAAAGAAGAACAAAAGTATGAAAATTTGCAGCAACTTGGATTGACTTAAAAGCTATAATACTGAGTGATCTATCACAGAAACAAAGAACCAAGTGTTACATGTTCTTAATCATTAGCAGACCTTGAACAACTATTGTAATACTATAAGAAAGGGATTGGTAATAGTGGGAAACTGCCAGGGGAGGGCGGAAGCAGGATTGGTAGTATTGGGAAACTGCCAGGAGAAAGGGGGCACACCTCATCAACAAATGTTCCTACATAATGAGCATTTGCATACCTAACCTTGAATTGTACCCCACATATTTAAAATAAAATATATTTTTAAAAGATAATGAAAAAAGAAAATTAACACAACAGTTAAAATCAAAGTCATTTGTAAGTTAATTTTACATTAAAATATCAATTTTATATACATGGAAGCAAAACTCATTTTTCTTGATAATGAAAAGGTATATTGATTAAACTGAAAATATAATATAAGATATATATGTAAATGTAATAAAATACAAGCACTCTATATAACAAATATCTGCTTTCTTAGCAAGTTTTAACATTTATTAGCTTTAAACTTTTTAAAATTTTAATCAATTTTTTAAAATGATATTGTGGGGTATAGTTAAGGGTTAGGTATACAAATATGCTCCGTTCAGGCACCCTTGTTGATAAGAGGTGTCTCCCCGTCCCCAGATGGATATTTACTACCGTTAATCCCATATCTCTTCCCCTCCCACCCCCATAGTTTCCCACCACTGTCAGCCATTTTCTTATAGTATTACATTGGATGTTCAAGGTCCACTATATGAGTGAGAACATGTGATACTCAGATCTTTGTTTCTGTGAGAGATCACTCAGTATTATAGACTCTAGTTCCATCCAGGTTGCTGCAAAATTCATGATTTTGTTCTATCTGGCAACTTAAGCACTATTTGGTCAAGGCTACATAGCCACAAATGATCAGAATCTGGCCTCCTGAGAAAAATTGTCCTGTTATTTTCCTGCTCCTTTCATTACAAAGAGCACTGGGAGTCATCCTGAGATTAAAGCCAAGTGACCAATGAATCTACAAGTAATTGGTAAACAGTATTTTTAGTCATTTTTTAGTTCAGACATAAGGCAGTATAGTATAATAAAATTTCTGACTTGGAAGTCAGTCAGACATAGATTTGAATAATGGTTCTGCCTCCTATTGAGTTTGAAATTTTAGTATTTAATTAACTTTGGGGCTTTTGTTTTATTATAGTATACATTCTGTAATTATCTCTGACCCCAGTAAATATATTGTGTAGTTAAAAGATGAGCATATGCTGAAATATCTTGTGAAATGTTATGTTCTAGGTAATATAAGAAAAGCATACAACACAAACATACAATATTTAGAGTAAAAAGTGATATTTCAAAAAAATGTATCATTAAAGTCTTTGGGTTCTCTGACTTGAATCTTCAACAAGCTGAATATTGGCAGCCACTAGGCATGAGGTTCAAAGTTAAATTAAATATAACCCTTGTCCTCAATAGGATGTAGCACATGTAAACCAGCCAGCATACTGTAATGCAGTAAATTATAGTTGCAAATTATAAAGTTAAATAAATACGGTGGAAAGGTTTGCTTATTACTATGCATATGTATGTTGTGGCTAGTCAGGCAGTGAGTATGTGTAATATAGCAAGAGCTGCAAAACAGTGAAGTCAACAGAGAAAGAATGCTTGAGAACTGAATTAAAATTTGCCATTAGAATTCTGTAATTTTACTCTTTAGCATTTTTCAATGATCTTTCATTTTATCAGAGTGCAGTTTTGTATTTCATGACTATGTTTCAACAGAATTGTAAGTTTCATTAACTCATGTCTGTCTATTTAAAAATAAATTTTATTATGTATATTTAGTGTATATAACATGATGTTATAAAATATATATATTTAGTAAAATGCCTAATCTAGTAAAACCTATTAATATATCCATTATTTTACATTATTTCAGTATTTTCCTCCCTGTGCCTAGAGCAGCTGTAATCCACTCATTTAGCAAAAATTCTTAATATAATACACTGTCCTTAATGACAGTTCCTCACATTGTGCATTCAATCTTTTGACTTGTTCTATCTTGATATCTTTTTTGTAATTTTTATTCTATATCTCCTCATTTCCTGCCCCCAATCCTCCACCCTGGTAACTTCTGTTTTACTCTCTATCTCTATACATTTGAATTTTTTTTACATTCCACATATAGTGGAATTAAATAATTTGTTTTCTGTTTCTGTCTTTTTATTTAACACACTGTCATCCAGATACACCTAAATGGCAAGCTCTTCTCTTTTTTTCTTAAGGCTTAAATAATATTCCATTATAATCCATTGATATATATATCAATCATGGTTTTGCATTCATTCATCCATTGGTGGAATATTAAGTTGTGGGAAAGTTTATTTGGTTGCAATTATAGGACCTAAACTTGGCTACCACAAATTGGGAAAATGGTGAGTCAAAGGAAAAAGGCAAAGTATGAACTAGAATAAGGACTAAAGAATAAGTGAAATTTGGGCAGTCCTTCAAACAAAACATGAGGGTATATCTGATAATGTTGTAAAATTGACCAGTATTATTAGCTTACTTTTTATCATCATTGGTATCAACTTGGAACATTTAACTTTTTTGTCATTTAATCTTTTAAAAAAATTTTATATGTCTACTAATATCAACTTTAAAATCCATTACATTTTGAATAAAATAATCAAAAAATACCATGTTAAATATAAAAATGATATAGTTTTCATACAGGATGTTTATTGGTTTAGTTTTAATATGTAACTAATTAAAATCAATGTGAAGAAAACTTACTACACAATAGATAACGGTGGTGTAGCTATAATAAAATGCAACTCATGGGTAACAATAATCAATAGTCTAAATAAGTCATTTATTTAGCATGCAGCAGTAGGAACATAAGAGATGAGAAAATTAAAAAGAATAACTTACTACTTCCCAATTGAGTTGTAGTAATATTATCATCAAACAAAAAAGTTAATCATCACTATTTTTATTTTTTTATATTTTTGGAAGTTTGAAAGATATATATATATTTAAAAACAGAGAAAAAAAACCCCCAAAAAACAGCTTTGGCATTTTAAAAACCAACAATTATCAATCACAAGAAAGGTAAATATCTCCTCAAGGTCCCAAAGTACAAAACCACAGATCTCCACAGGCTCAAGATCACAAAGGGAGGACGTGCAAATCTGAGGGTGACAACTCGACCCACGTCCCTCTGCAGGCAGTGCAGCCACTTGGGGCCCAGGTCCAGCCTCAGGACTGTAAGGCCTACATGGGCTGAGATGGGACATCACTGCCGAGACTCGCTATTTGCAGTGGATGCAAAAGCCATCCAGCAAAATCCCATTACAAATAAATTAAAGATTATTCAAGAAGAACACATTAAATTAGGAAAAGAAAGGAGTATCTTCTAAAAATGGTCTGTTTCCTGGAACAGAAGAAAAGGAGAAGTGGAAGGAGTCCAGTTTCAAGTATTCGCTACTCGGTTTCATTTTACTGAGTTGAAAGCTTACAAAAGTCCACGGCCCTCCCCAACAAGCTCTGAGCATCCACACTTGCTCTGTTTCACTGGCTTCATCCAACAAGGCACAAAGGGTGAGTGCTTCCCAAGGCTCCGTGGCTCCCAGCGGCAGGCTGTCAGCCCCGGTGTCTTGTGCACAGGGTGGCTGAGAGCAGGGCTGTTAGCTCACTCTGACACCGGGATTTTCCTTACTCGTGAAAAGGGACTTGGTTCTGGGCCCACACTACTTATTGTAGATGAGCTTGATAAATTGTGGGCCAGGATGGCCTTGAGGTGAAGCGTGTGCCACAGGTACTGCGGGTGTGTGAGGTCAGTGGAGATGTACAGCAGTGGCATGATGGGCTGCGTGACTATGACCAAGAAGGTGTGGCCCTGGGCGCCAAGGTCAGTTCCACTGGGTCCTGCAGGCAGCCCACCTCTCAGACTTAGACCTTGGCGATCTGGCCGTGGGGCTCCACGATCACATTCACGCCGGGCTTACCCTTAGTTCCGCCAGCACAACCAGTTTGATGTGGTCGTTCTTGTATCGGATGGTGCACCGAGTAGCTGTTATGCAGTAGGCCATGGTGGGCCTGGAACAGGAGGTGGTTGTCCGTGAACTATAGCCCTTGGAAGCTGAGCATCATGTCCTGCAGAATGCCTGGGGTGCCCACCCTCACCAACCCCTTGCAGCTGTGCTTATGCAGGGTCAGCCTCCACAGGTCAGAGTGGCAAGATCTGCTGGACAGATGCCAACAGCTTGGAACACAGGTTCCTGCCAAACATGGAGGCGTGGTTGCTGAAGCAGTGATGTTTGTACCTGAGCATGGCCTCCATCTGGTCTCGCTGCTTGTGGCTCAGGGAGGTGCTGAGCAGTGGGGTTGGCGAACCAGAGAGCAATGTGGTAGAGCGCCAGGTTCAAGATCAGGCGGCAGCACGGATGAGCTGAACCCAGAGGCAGTGGTAATCCTGAAACCACTCAGTCATGGGCATCTCCAAGAACTCCATCCTCTTTGCTTCTCTGCCAAGTCCTGAAGTGTCTTGAGCTCCTGGCTGATTTGCTTTTGAGCACCTGGAGGGTGCCCAGCCCACCCACGTGCACCTCACTGCCCTGCTTGGACTGAAGCACTCACCCCGGTCCCCACTGCTGCCACCACCACTATTGTTTTTTAACAGTAGAGGTAACAATGGTACATACATCAAATAAGAATGACTAAAACAATATGTATAGGAAATAATTTCTAAGGTCATACCATGTAAATAGCAAACTTGCAAGGATTTTCAAAAACATTTGCAACAAATATTTTAAATTATATATTTGAATCAGGGTTTAAAAATCTGAAAATTGATTACTGAAAAATATACATTCTACATATTTTAAATGTTACTATGGCAATAATTTATGTAAAAATTAAATGCAAGAGCACCATAGATATTATTTGGCTTCAAAGCACATCTATATCTACAAAGCATGATATTTAACATATGACCTATTTGTGCTATTTCTGAATTCTTTATTTGGGTTCATTTTTGTCCTCATTATGGATCTTACTTTTATCCTTTCCTTTTTCCCTGTAATTTTCTGTTGAATGACAGATACATTTAATTTTACCTTATGGAGCACTGGCAACTTTTGCATACTATAAATCTCCTTAAGTTTTGTTTTTTCAACAGAATTAAGTTATTTGGAAATAGTTTGAACCCAAGACAAGGCCATAACAGTATTTAGTCCTGAGCTGATTTTTAAATACATTTTTACTGTTCATATTTGAGGTTTACAATACTTTGTTATGTAATACAGATTATAAAACAGTCACTATAGTTGGGCAGAATAAAATATTTA
>NW_007219677.1:0-10126 GCF_000164805.1 Carlito syrichta | reverse complement strand
TTCTTTTTTATTTAATTATTTTTATTTTAAAGATATGGGGTACAGTTCAGGGTTAGGTATCCAAATATTCATTATCCAGTTACCCTTGTTGATGAGGTGTGCCCCTCCCTCCCCTGGCAGTTTCCCTCAACTGCCAACTCCCACCCTCTCCCCTGGCAGTTTCCCACTACTGCCAATCACTCTCCTATAGTATGATAATTGCTCAAGGTCTGCTTATGAGTGAGAACATATGGTACTCTGTTCTTTGTTTCTGTGATAGATCACTGAGTATGATAGACTCTAAATCCATCCAAGTTGCTGTGAAGTTCATATGTTTGTCCTTGTTTATGACTGCATGATATTCCTTTGTGTATATGTACCACATTTTTTATCCATTCCAGATTTGAGGAGCATAATGGTTAGATCCATGTTTTTGCTATTGTGTATAGAGCTGCAACAATCATGTGTGTGCAGGTATCTTTTTTGTAGAATGATCTGAGTTCCTCTGGGTATATTCCCAATGGGGAAGGGGATTGCTGGGTTATATGGAAGGCCAATGTCTAGTTCTTTCAGAAATTGCCACACTGTCTTCCAAAGAAGTTGCACTAGTTTGCATTCCCACCAGCAAAAAACAAACAAACAAACAAAAACTGTGTATCTTTCAAAGGAGAGGAAAAGCAGCTCATGGGAGAGTAAGTCACACAGATTCTTCATTTAAAAGCTGCACATAAACTTTAAGGAAATGTAACTTAATATAACTTTTAGCAAACATTCTAACACAAAACTAACGAAAGTTTTCCCTATTCAATGCATATCAAGTCTTCAGGCACAAACAATATAGTTTTTATTACTCATTACTGATAATTAATTCTATTAAGTTTATGCACATGGTCCTTGGATGCGTTTGTTACCCCAAACCATAGCACTTTCATTATATGCTGTATGGAGAAATTCTTTCAAGTTTTCCTGAACACACATTTTAAATTGAATTTTCAGTATGATTTTACCACCACAATTAAACTTTGTAGGTGCATCTAAAATAAACTACAACTTTGATTTTATAAGATACAAAAAATTAGTTTAGCTGTCAGTATCATTTAGGAGGTAGGTTCACAGCTCCTTTCCCTGGAAAGTTGGCAGGGTGCTCAGTGCACTAAACATGTTGCTCAGTTCAGCCCAAGGAAGGCATTAGAGTTATATGAGAACCAAAACCCTAGTGAAAAATGCCAAGGAAATAAAAAGTGAAAAGAGGTATATGAGACACAATCAAAGTGGTAAATACTATTGGTATAATGCAGGTGTTAATTGCCCTGCTAGCCTATAAGTGAAAAGACTTATTTTTATCTGAATCCAAGATAAATGTGCTATTTTTCAATGACAGTAGATTACTACCTTGTTTATAGAGATGGACACATTTCCATTAGGAAATAGGAATCATTTAAGGACCGTTTTTCACTTATGTTGATAACACCTATGAAGAAAAGGAATTACCTCCTTTCCAAAAATAACTTTATTTTTCTGAACTCAGACTGAAAGCACGGAAAGATGATCTTGATCATGGAGTCAAAAAGTCCTTCACCAGAACATAACTCAAAATAATAAAAGCCGTATCTTACAAACTTTGTAAGTGCATCATCATATGGAATAGGTAAACAGTGAAAATATTCCAAGAACTGGAACAAGACAAGGATGCCCACCTTCACTACTCCTATTCAACATAGTGCTGGAAGTCATAGATAGAGTAATTTGGCAAGAGAAATAAATAAAAGACATCCAAATCAGAAAATAGTAAATCAACTTATCTCTGCTCACTGATGATATGGTCTTATACATAGAAAACCATATAGATCCCTCCAAAAGTCTCCTAGATTTGATAAATTGCTTCAGCAAAATTTCAGGATACAAAATCAATTTCAGGATACAAAAATCAGTAGCATTTCTATATATCAATATAATCAAGCTGATAACAAAATCAAGAACTCAATCCCATTTACAATAGCTATAAAAAGATAAAAATATAATATCTAGAAGTACATTTCACCAAGGAGGTGAAAGTCCTACACAAGAACTATAAAACATAGATAAAAGAAATCAAAGATGACACAAACAAATGGAAGAACATCCCATACTCATGAATTGTAAGAATCAATATTGCTAAAATAACCATTTGTCCAAAGCAATCTACAGATTGAGTGCAATTCTTGTCAAATTACCAATATCATTCTTCACAAAATTAGAAGAAAAGTATCCTAAAAATCACATGGAACCAAAAAAATGCCTGAATTGCCAAAACAATCCTAAGCAAAAAGAACAAAGTTTTCACTATAAGGCTATAGTAACCAAAACAGCTTGGCATTGGTATAAAAATAGGCACATAGATCAATGAAACAGAATAGAGAACTCCAAAATAAAGTCACATACCTTCAACCAACTGAACTTTAACAAAAAAGAAAAATATATACGGGGTAACGGACACCCTATTCCACAATGGTGCTGGGAAAATTGAATGACTACACGTAGAACAGTGGAACTAGATTCCTATCTCTCTCAGTATACAAAAAGTAACTCAAGATGGGTTAAAACTTAAATGACAGACCAGAAACCATAAAAATGCTAGAAGAAAACCTAGGAAAATCTCATGGATATCGGCATAGGAAGATAATTCATGGCTAAAACCCCGAAAGCAAATGCAACTAAAGTAAAAATAAATAAATTGGACTTAATTAAACTAAAAACTTCTGCACAACAAAAGAAATAATCAGCAGAGCAAATAAGCCACCTGAAAATGGGAAAAGATATTCTCAAACTACTTGACAAACGATTAATATTCATAATGTACAAAGAACTCAAACAAATCAGCAAAAAAAAAATCAAACAGTTCCATTAAAAAGTGGGAAAATGGCATGGAGAGACATCTCTTAAAAGAAGATACACAAATGACCAAGAAACATATGAAAAATTGTTCAACATCATTCATCATCAGGGAAATGCAAATTACAACCACAATGAGATATCACCTTGCACCAGTTAGAATGGCTATTATTAAAAAATAAATAAAAAATAGATGCTGGTGTTGATGTGGAGAAAAGAGAAGACTTATACAATGTTGTGTGAGTGTAAATTAGCACAACCTCTATGGAAAGCAGTATGGAAATTACTCAAGGAACTAAAAGTAGATCTACTATTTCATTCATCAATCACACTACTAGGTATCCACACTAAGAAAAAGAGATCATTGACCAGAATCGGTGGCTCAACTTGTAATCTCAGTACTTCAGGAGGATGAGACAATTGGATTGCCTGAGTCTTCAGGTTTGAGACCAGACCAGGCTACTACTTGGTGAGACTTGTCTCTATAATAAATTAATTTAAAAAATTAGCTGGGCATGGTAGTACGCACCTGTACTTCCTGCTACTTGGAAGGCTGAGTAGGAAGGATTGCTGGAACCAAGCAGGTTGAGGCTGGGATAACCAAGAGCATGACACTGCACTTCAGCCTGGGCAACAGAGTGAGATACCAACAAAGAAAGAAAGAAAGAGAGAGAGAGAGAGAGAGAGAGAGAGAGAGAGAGAAAGAAAGGCCATTATATAAAAAAGACATCTGCACCCCACGTTCATTGCAGCACAACTTACAATTGCAAAGATGTAGATCAACTTACATGTCCATCAATCAATTAGTGAATAATGAAATGTGGTATATATAGACCATGAAATACTACACAGCACAAAAGGAATAAAATAACGTCCTTTGCAGCAACATGGATAGAACTGGAGATCATCATCCTAAGTAAATTGACTCAGAAAGAGAAAACCAAAACATCACATGTTCACACTCATATATGGGACTAAACAGTCACAAACATGAAAATAATAGACACTGGGAGGCCGATGGGGACTAGGCTTCAGAAATTACTTACAGGGCACAATGTTCACTATCTGAGGATTGGGCCACCTGAGATAAACTCCCCACCCACTACACAGTATTTTCATGCAATGAATATGCATGTGTATTCCTTGAATCTAAAATAAAATAATTAATCAATTAATTCAAATAAAATTTTTAAGTATGTATCCAAACTCACCAAATTGTATACATTAAACATATGCAGTTTTTGAATATAAATTATACTTTAATAAAGCTACTTTTTGAAAGAAATATAAAATGGTCAATTATTGATGTGCAAAGACATTTTAGTATCTTAAATAGTCTATAAGAAAATCTAGAATCTACAAGGAAATCAAACGTGCAGAATAGAAAAAAAGAAACAGTCCCATTAAAAGTCGGCAAATGATATGAATTGACATTTCTCAAAAAAAGACATATGAGCAATCAAGAGGTACATGAAAAAATGCTCAGCCTCACTAGTCATCAAAGAAATGCAAAATAAAACCACACTGAGATACCACCTACTTCTAGCCAGGATGGCCATCATCAATAACTCAAAAGACAACAGATGCTGGAGAGGATGTGGGGAAAAGGGAACACTTCTACACTGTTGGTGGGAGTGTAACCTAGTACAACCTCTGTGGAAAACAGTTTGGCAATTCCTAAAAGATCTGAAAATCGACCTCCCATACGACTCCACAATACCCCTGCTGGGAATATAATCCAAGGAACTCAAATCACTCTATTAAAAAGATACTTGCACATTGCAGCATACTTACAATAGCAAAACATGGATCTAAAGCTGCCCATTGAAAGAATACTGAATTTAAAAAAAATATGGTATATACACATAACGAAATATTGTGCAGTCATAAAGAAGAACAAAAGTATGAAATTTGCAGCAACTTGAATTGACTTAAAAGCTATAATACTGAGTGATCTATCACAGAAACAAAGAACCAAGTGTTACATGTTCTTAATCATTAGCAGACCTTGAACAACTATTGTAATACTATAAGAAAGGGATTGGTAATAGTGGGAAACTGCCAGGGGAGGGCGGAAGCAGGATTGGTAGTATTGGGAAACTGCCAGGAGAAAGGGGGCACACCTCATCAACAAATGTTCCTACATAATGAGCATTTGCATACCTAACCTTGAATTGTACCCCACATATTTAAAATAAAATATATTTTTAAAAGATAATGAAAAAAGAAAATTAACACAACAGTTAAAATCAAAGTCATTTGTAAGTTAATTTTACATTAAAATATCAATTTTATATACATGGAAGCAAAACTCATTTTTCTTGATAATGAAAAGGTATATTGATTAAACTGAAAATATAATATAAGATATATATGTAAATGTAATAAAATACAAGCACTCTATATAACAAATATCTGCTTTCTTAGCAAGTTTTAACATTTATTAGCTTTAAACTTTTTAAAATTTTAATCAATTTTTTAAAATGATATTGTGGGGTATAGTTAAGGGTTAGGTATACAAATATGCTCCGTTCAGGCACCCTTGTTGATAAGAGGTGTCTCCCCGTCCCCAGATGGATATTTACTACCGTTAATCCCATATCTCTTCCCCTCCCACCCCCATAGTTTCCCACCACTGTCAGCCATTTTCTTATAGTATTACATTGGATGTTCAAGGTCCACTATATGAGTGAGAACATGTGATACTCAGATCTTTGTTTCTGTGAGAGATCACTCAGTATTATAGACTCTAGTTCCATCCAGGTTGCTGCAAAATTCATGATTTTGTTCTATCTGGCAACTTAAGCACTATTTGGTCAAGGCTACATAGCCACAAATGATCAGAATCTGGCCTCCTGAGAAAAATTGTCCTGTTATTTTCCTGCTCCTTTCATTACAAAGAGCACTGGGAGTCATCCTGAGATTAAAGCCAAGTGACCAATGAATCTACAAGTAATTGGTAAACAGTATTTTTAGTCATTTTTTAGTTCAGACATAAGGCAGTATAGTATAATAAAATTTCTGACTTGGAAGTCAGTCAGACATAGATTTGAATAATGGTTCTGCCTCCTATTGAGTTTGAAATTTTAGTATTTAATTAACTTTGGGGCTTTTGTTTTATTATAGTATACATTCTGTAATTATCTCTGACCCCAGTAAATATATTGTGTAGTTAAAAGATGAGCATATGCTGAAATATCTTGTGAAATGTTATGTTCTAGGTAATATAAGAAAAGCATACAACACAAACATACAATATTTAGAGTAAAAAGTGATATTTCAAAAAAATGTATCATTAAAGTCTTTGGGTTCTCTGACTTGAATCTTCAACAAGCTGAATATTGGCAGCCACTAGGCATGAGGTTCAAAGT
Source organism: Carlito syrichta (assembly GCF_000164805.1). Classification (NCBI taxonomy): domain Eukaryota; kingdom Metazoa; phylum Chordata; class Mammalia; order Primates; family Tarsiidae; genus Carlito; species Carlito syrichta. The sequence continues at coordinate 3,905 of NW_007219677.1, read as the reverse complement.
TAAATTAAATATAACCCTTGTCCTCAATAGGATGTAGCACATGTAAACCAGCCAGCATACTGTAATGCAGTAAATTATAGTTGCAAATTATAAAGTTAAATAAATACGGTGGAAAGGTTTGCTTATTACTATGCATATGTATGTTGTGGCTAGTCAGGCAGTGAGTATGTGTAATATAGCAAGAGCTGCAAAACAGTGAAGTCAACAGAGAAAGAATGCTTGAGAACTGAATTAAAATTTGCCATTAGAATTCTGTAATTTTACTCTTTAGCATTTTTCAATGATCTTTCATTTTATCAGAGTGCAGTTTTGTATTTCATGACTATGTTTCAACAGAATTGTAAGTTTCATTAACTCATGTCTGTCTATTTAAAAATAAATTTTATTATGTATATTTAGTGTATATAACATGATGTTATAAAATATATATATTTAGTAAAATGCCTAATCTAGTAAAACCTATTAATATATCCATTATTTTACATTATTTCAGTATTTTCCTCCCTGTGCCTAGAGCAGCTGTAATCCACTCATTTAGCAAAAATTCTTAATATAATACACTGTCCTTAATGACAGTTCCTCACATTGTGCATTCAATCTTTTGACTTGTTCTATCTTGATATCTTTTTTGTAATTTTTATTCTATATCTCCTCATTTCCTGCCCCCAATCCTCCACCCTGGTAACTTCTGTTTTACTCTCTATCTCTATACATTTGAATTTTTTTTACATTCCACATATAGTGGAATTAAATAATTTGTTTTCTGTTTCTGTCTTTTTATTTAACACACTGTCATCCAGATACACCTAAATGGCAAGCTCTTCTCTTTTTTTCTTAAGGCTTAAATAATATTCCATTATAATCCATTGATATATATATCAATCATGGTTTTGCATTCATTCATCCATTGGTGGAAATATTAAGTTGTGGGAAAGTTTATTTGGTTGCAATTATAGGACCTAAACTTGGCTACCACAAATTGGGAAAATGGTGAGTCAAAGGAAAAAGGCAAAGTATGAACTAGAATAAGGACTAAAGAATAAGTGAAATTTGGGCAGTCCTTCAAACAAAACATGAGGGTATATCTGATAATGTTGTAAAATTGACCAGTATTATTAGCTTACTTTTTATCATCATTGGTATCAACTTGGAACATTTAACTTTTTTGTCATTTAATCTTTTAAAAAAATTTTATATGTCTACTAATATCAACTTTAAAATCCATTACATTTTGAATAAAATAATCAAAAAATACCATGTTAAATATAAAAATGATATAGTTTTCATACAGGATGTTTATTGGTTTAGTTTTAATATGTAACTAATTAAAATCAATGTGAAGAAACTTACTACACAATAGATAACGGTGGTGTAGCTATAATAAATGCAACTCATGGGTAACAATAATCAATAGTCTAAATAAGTCATTTATTAGCATGCAGCAGTAGGAACATAAGAGATGAGAAAATTAAAGAGAATAACTTACTACTTCCCAATTGAGTTGTAATAATATTATCATCAAACAAAAAAGTTAATCATCACTATTTTTATTTTTTTATATTTTTGGAAGTTTGAAAGATATATATATATATTTAAAAACAGAGAAAAAAAACCCCCAAAAAACAGCTTTGGCATTTTAAAAACCAACAATTATCAATCACTAGAAAGGTAAATATCTCCTCAAGGTCCCAAAGTACAAAACCACAGATCTCCACAGGCTCAAGATCACAAAGGGAGGACGTGCAAATCTGAGGGTGACAACTCGACCCACGTCCCTCTGCAGGCAGTGCAGCCACTTGGGGCCCAGGTCCAGCCTCAGGACTGTAAGGCCTACATGGGCTGAGATGGGACATCACTGCCGAGACTCGCTATTTGCAGTGGATGCAAAAGCCATCCAGCAAAATCCCATTACAAATAAATTAAAGATTATTCAAGAAGAACACATTAAATTAGGAAAAGAAAGGAGTATCTTCTAAAAATGGTCTGTTTCCTGGAACAGAAGAAAAGGAGAAGTGGAAGGAGTTCAGTTTCAAGTATTCGCTACTCGGTTTCATTTTACTGAGTTGAAAGCTTACAAAAGTCCACGGCCCTCCCCAACAAGCTCTGAGCATCCACACTTGCTCTGTTTCACTGGCTTCATCCAACAAGGCACAAAGGGTGAGTGCTTCCCAAGGCTCCGTGGCTCCCAGCGGCAGGCTGTCAGCCCCGGTGTCTTGTGCACAGGGTGGCTGAGAGCAGGGCTGTTAGCTCACTCTGACACCGGGATTTTCCTTACTCGTGAAAAGGGACTTGGTTCTGGGCCCACACTACTTATTGTAGATGAGCTTGATAAATTGTGGGCCAGGATGGCCTTGAGGTGAAGCGTGTGCCACAGGTACTGCGGGTGTGTGAGGTCAGTGGAGATGTACAGCAGTGGCATGATGGGCTGCGTGACTATGACCAAGAAGGTGTGGCCCTGGGCGCCAAGGTCAGTTCCACTGGGTCCTGCAGGCAGCCCACCTCTCAGACTTAGACCTTGGCGATCTGGCCGTGGGGCTCCACGATCACATTCACGCCGGGCTTACCCTTAGTTCCGCCAGCACAACCAGTTTGATGTGGTCGTTCTTGTATCGGATGGTGCACCGAGTAGCTGTTATGCAGTAGGCCATGGTGGGCCTGGAACAGGAGGTGGTTGTCCGTGAACTATAGCCCTTGGAAGCTGAGCATCATGTCCTGCAGAATGCCTGGGGTGCCCACCCTCACCAACCCCTTGCAGCTGTGCTTATGCAGGGTCAGCCTCCACAGGTCAGAGTGGCAAGATCTGCTGGACAGATGCCAACAGCTTGGAACACAGGTTCCTGCCAAACATGGAGGCGTGGTTGCTGAAGCAGTGATGTTTGTACCTGAGCATGGCCTCCATCTGGTCTCGCTGCTTGTGGCTCAGGGAGGTGCTGAGCAGTGGGGTTGGCGAACCAGAGAGCAATGTGGTAGAGCGCCAGGTTCAAGATCAGGCGGCAGCACGGATGAGCTGAACCCAGAGGCAGTGGTAATCCTGAAACCACTCAGTCATGGGCATCTCCAAGAACTCCATCCTCTTTGCTTCTCTGCCAAGTCCTGAAGTGTCTTGAGCTCCTGGCTGATTTGCTTTTGAGCACCTGGAGGGTGCCCAGCCCACCCACGTGCACCTCACTGCCCTGCTTGGACTGAAGCACTCACCCCGGTCCCCACTGCTGCCACCACCACTATTGTTTTTTAACAGTAGAGGTAACAATGGTACATACATCAAATAAGAATGACTAAAACAATATGTATAGGAAATAATTTCTAAGGTCATACCATGTAAATAGCAAACTTGCAAGGATTTTCAAAAACATTTGCAACAAATATTTTAAATTATATATTTGAATCAGGGTTTAAAAATCTGAAAATTGATTACTGAAAAATATACATTCTACATATTTTAAATGTTACTATGGCAATAATTTATGTAAAAATTAAATGCAAGAGCACCATAGATATTATTTGGCTTCAAAGCACATCTATATCTACAAAGCATGATATTTAACATATGACCTATTTGTGCTATTTCTGAATTCTTTATTTGGGTTCATTTTTGTCCTCATTATGGATCTTACTTTTATCCTTTCCTTTTTCCCTGTAATTTTCTGTTGAATGACAGATACATTTAATTTTACCTTATGGAGCACTGGCAACTTTTGCATACTATAAATCTCCTTAAGTTTTGTTTTTTCAACAGAATTAAGTTATTTGGAAATAGTTTGAACCCAAGACAAGGCCATAACAGTATTTAGTCCTGAGCTGATTTTTAAATACATTTTTACTGTTCATATTTGAGGTTTACAATACTTTGTTATGTAATACAGATTATAAAACAGTCACTATAGTTGGGCAGAATAAAATATTTA
>NW_007219676.1:0-487 GCF_000164805.1 Carlito syrichta | reverse complement strand
CTGACTGACAGAGGCAAGAGAGGTTAGAAATAAAACATCTATATTTTAACTTTTTTTTCAAGTGGGAAAAAGGAGAAAATGGTTTGAGATAAACATCTCTTGGACCCATCAAAGACTTGCAGATCTGAAAGGTAACTACTTTGGCTTTCTTAATCAAAGTAACAATACATTAAACTGTTCTTAATCAAAATACATTAGACTATATGATACATCACATTCAGTATGCTCTATATTCAGTCACTTTAGGAATGCTGGCACTTTTTGCTGTTACATGTGTGCACAAGGAAAGGCAGCTTGTAGGAAAACAAGATTAATAAGAATCAGACCTTAGATGGTTTTCTCCATCACAGAAGAAAAACACCCATGGGAATTCACTTTTGGAAAGCTAAAGGTGAACTCCTCAGAATGAAGTTCCAAATACATCCATTTCCATAAAAGATGGAGAAAAAAAGTCCATTTCACTTCAAAGATAAAAGTCACAAATATG
>NW_007219675.1:0-5104 GCF_000164805.1 Carlito syrichta | reverse complement strand
CATATGACCCTGCATCCCCCTACTGGGAATATACCCAGAAGAACTCAAATCACTCTATAAAAAAGATACCTGCAGATGTATGTTTATTGCAACATTGTTTACAGTAGCAAGAACATGGAACCAACCATGCTGCCCATCAAAAGAGGACTGAATTTTTAAAATGTACACATATGCGATGGAATATTACAGAGCCATACAGAAGAACAAAATTGTGAACTTCATAGCAACCTGGATGGATTTAGAGTCTATCATACTGAGTGATTCTTCACAGAAACAAAGAACTGGATATCACAAGTTCTCACTCATAAGCGGACCTGGAACAATTATCATAATACTCTAAAAGAATAATTGTCAGTAATGGGAAACTGCCAGGAAGGGGTGGAGAAATGGCATTAACTGTAGTGGGAATATTCCTGGTGAAGGGGAGGCACACTTATTAACAAGGATACCTACATAATGAGCATTTGTATAACTAACCCTGAATTGTACTCCACATCTTTAAAAAAAATTAAAATAAAAAGGAAAATTTGAAAATGACTCAGAATGTTTACAGATAGCCTTGTACTCCTCTCTCATATTTGGGGATACAGTGGGGATATTGTGATGATCAAAATTTCACTCTTCCTGCCCACCACCTCTGGAAAGCAGGCCTCCAACTTCAGCTGGTCCAGTCAGAGCCTTCTGCATAATGATGGAAACATCTATTTAAATTGGTACTTGCAGAAACTAGGGCAGACTTAACAGCTCATGATATATGGGGTTTCCATCCAGTTTTCTGGAGTCCCAAACAGATTCAGTAGCCGTGACAGATTTCATACTGAAAATCAACACAGTGGAGGCTGATGATGTTGGAGTGCATTACTGCATGGAAACTACACAATAGCCTCCCACAGTAGTACAGCCATGAACAGAAGCTGCCCAGCTGGGTAGCCCAGTTGCCCACATGTGCTGCTTGTTGGGGGAGTCACTCATGAGGTTCTCTGAGTTTGTGTAAGGAAAAAATGCTGCTGGAGAATGTAAGAGGGAACAAAGAAGGGAATGTAAGGGTAGAACAAAGAAGCGGCTTTGACCTTGGAGTAGGCTTTACAGACTCCGCTCCCTTCCTGAAAACTATTTTTAAAATGTTGCAAAATTAATAACACCCTTATCAACTACACCTGCATAACTGGCTATATCTGCTTCTGTAAAATTGCTTGCTTTCCCACACTAGCAGAATAATGCGATAAGAGCCCCAGTACATCCCAAGTTCTATCTTTAGCCCACTAGAACGTAAGTCTAAACTACTTAAGGCAGTCCTGTGTTGTAGCTGGCTGCCCTTGCTTTGGAATTCATTATCCAGCAAGTGGCCACTGGCCATGGCTGAATCTGGCTAATAAAACTCTCCTTTGCTACTTATAACTTTGTGTTGGTGTCTGTGATTTAAGCCCTCAGATCCTACTTCAGAGAACATGGAATAGTTTGTTGCTGGGGACTCAGCTACATCTCAGGCACTACAGATTTATGTCCCTGTCAGCTGCAACAGCCTTTATTGGAACAAGCTGACTGAGGATGATTAGCAGACACCATAGTAATTGAGTGCCAAATGGATTATTATTATTATTTTTTGTAAATTCACAGCATATACAGAATTCTAGTGGTTTAACTTTTTAATTAGCTCATATTAACTCTTGATGATAGCAAAAAAGTTCTTAAAATTACAGAAGATGGTTTTAAAAATAATAAGCCTATACATGAAGAAGTAGAGCATAGGTTTTTTCTCATCAACCACTGGAAAAATAGAGATTGATGTAAGCATTTTATTTCTGAAAGTTAAGAATTTAAGATAGGGAAGATGTAGGAACGGGAGCTTGAAGGGAATATAGTAAAGGTCAACAATTGTTCAATTAAACTGCCCTTGGCTTATGGTGGGTGGGCTTGTGGATGATGGTGGGAATGACCATTGATGACATGAACACAGAAAAGGCCAGATGCGTTTCTTGTGAGGAACCACAGAGTTGCAGGTACCACTGTGGGTTTCTTAGTTTGAACTTATGCCACTGCCAGTTTCAAGAAAAAGTAGTGCATCAAGCAGGTGTCTATGTCTGTAATCACCAAAAGATTAGTGAAATTCCTGTGCAAAGAGATATAAGGTCATGTCACTGAGTCCTAGTTGACCCAACATAGCTGAGTAGAGCTTTTGAGGTGCATTCTGTCCTAAGATGACGTCTAGTAGAGGCCACTGGTCAAGTTTGGGAGATATAACATGTAATGTCATGCCAACCAGTGTGCCCAGTGGTGCCTACACCAGCAGGGGAACAGTGGGGATGGAGATAAATATCCATAATTCACACAAGTATGAAGGATTGTGTGTAGCCTTGGAGGTAGCAGGTAACACCCTTAGTATAGGGGAAATTTCTGTCCTTCTAGCCCCACACCCCCAGGTTTCCTGCTCATTTAGACCTCAGCAAATGTCCCAAGAAGAACATGGGCCATGTGAAAGTAGCTGCCCTGTGCAACGACTGATGCACAGCCAGATTCTTCTTCTCAGATGTATTCCTCTACCTGTGCCAAGTCAAAACTAGTCTTCAGATGCAAATTTGGCAAATATAGTCAGAGGGTAAAAAGTCAGATGAATGCCAGCTCAACAACAAACGTTTCTGTTCACTCTAGAATTTTAGATCATCTATTCCTCATTTTTATTGCTTTCTAAAATCATTCATATATCATTTTTAAAAATTTTATAATGTTAAATTTTTTGTATATTTTGTAATGGTTGTTTTGGTCTTTTCATTCCTATATTATTGTACCTTGAAATAAAGACTCCTTTCATTACTTAACTTAAATAATTTTTTAGAGTGACTATGTTCATACTATTTTACCATAAAAAGCCATATATTTTCATATTAATAATTGAATGCATTAGTTTCACAACAGATGATCAAGTACTCTAGTAGTAACAGTAGAGAATATATATACTCTCCATAATGTCAATTTAAAATAATGCTTTAAGAATATTTCTGAGTTAATAATGGATGTGTCAGGTACATACCATGGCATAATATGATTAAAGTTAAATAATGTTTAAACCTTCTGGTAATGGCCTGGAGCTTAAGACAGCAATGGACTGGTCAGACTGTAAGAGTCTCTGTGAAGGTAATTGCTCATAAAGACTCTCTGAGTGGGCAGGTGCTGATGGTAGCATGAAAACCCATCTGAGTGCAAATGCAAGCCCCAACCACCCTGAGATTGGAGCACAGTCAGCAAGATTGCATGCAGGATCATCTGCTGCTTGTGGGAACATACCCAAGAAAAGGCTGCTGAATCCAGCTGATTCCCAACATCTGATGCCTGGCCCACAAAATCACCTGTCATAATGGATCAGCAGAGCCCTGGAGCTGATCAGTGGATAGAGAGGATAGGGAAAGCAGGAGAGTAGTCCATGTCTGGTGAGAAACTTCCCACTGCAGTCATTTTCTTTGGCCCAGAACCAGTCATTTTCATTGCCCTGCCCAGCTTTCTGCAGCCTAACTTTTTGCCTACGGTAATCTCATCAACCCAGGATAGACAGAAGTCTCCACACTGAATCATACACATACAACTCAGATCTGTGTGGTGGACCTGACAGAGAGCAAGCCGAGTGAACCCTTCACAAGAGAAATCCTTCACAAGATATGAATCAACCCCGAAATCAAAAGAAACACAACAAACAAGCAGGAACAATAACACCTCTATAAGAACTTCATGACAGGCATAAACTCTCACATTTCAATAATTATCCTGAGTATGAATGGTCTAAATGCACCACTGAAAAGACATAGAATGGCAAAATTGATAAAATATCATGAGGCAACAATAAATTGTCTCCAAGAGACTCACCTCACCAGAAAGGACACTCATAGTCTCAAAGTAAAAGGATGGAAAGCAAAATTTCAGGCAAATGGAACACAAAAGAAAGCTGAAGTTGCAATCTTAATCTCAGACAAAATACCTTTAAGTTATCAAAAATTTAAAAAGATGAGAAGGTCACTATATAATGATAAAATGTTCAATCCATCAACAAGAAATAGCCATCCTAAATATATATGCACCCAACATAGGAGCACCAATGTTCATAAAGCAGCTTCTAGGCTAAAAAACAGATTGACTCTAAAATTATCATAGCTGGGGACTTTAATACTCCACTCACAACCCTAGACAGATTATCAAGACAAAAATCAGCAAGAAGATCTGGAACCTCAATGAGACTTTTGAATAAATGAACTTAATGGTTACCTACAGAACACTTCTTCCAAAGACCACAGAACATACATTCTACTCATCACCATGTTGAACATACTCCAAGATCGACCACATCATTGACCACAAATCAAACATAAACAAATTTTGTAAGATTGAAATTTTGCCATGCACCTTCACAGACCATAGTGGAATAAAAATGAACATCAACACAAACAAATTTCCCCCAAAACCCACAAAGATATGGACACTAAACAGTATGATGCTAAGCAATTCCTGGGTCTACACTGAAATCAAAACAGATTAAATGGTAGCTGGAAACAAATGAAAATGAAGAAATATTTTACCAAAATCTCTGGGATGCCATGAAAGCAGTAATAAGAGAAGAATTCATATCTTTACAAACGCACATGAAGAAAATGGAAAGACCACAAGTTAACAGTCTAAAAATTACCTAATGAAGCTGGAAAAGCAAGACCAGCACAGTACTAAATTCAGAGGAAAAATTTAGATAACCAAAATAAAAACCAAAATCTGGGGCATAGAGACAAAAAGATAATACAAAAAAACAATGAAACAAAAACCTGATTCTTCGAAAGGATAAACAAGATCAATGGTCCCCTAGCTAGACTGACCAAGAAAAAATGAGAAAAAACCCATATAAGCACAATCAGAAACACAAAAGATGAAGTCACATCTGACCCTGAAGAAATACAAAAGATCATTAGAGATTACTATGTACACTTGTATGGAAACAAACTTAAAAACCTTAAGGAAATGGAGGATTTTCTGACATCACACAACATACCTAGGTTGGAACAAGAAGAAACTGAGACCCTAAAATGTCCAATAACAATCAAGGAAATCGACTACATAATAAGAAAACTAC
>NW_007219674.1:0-722 GCF_000164805.1 Carlito syrichta | reverse complement strand
CAGTAGCAAGAACATGGAACCAACCATGCTGCCCATCAAAAGAGGACTGAATTTTTAAAATGTACACATATGCGATGGAATATTACAGAGCCATACAGAAGAACAAAATTGTGAACTTCATAGCAACCTGGATGGATTTAGAGTCTATCATACTGAGTGATTCTTCACAGAAACAAAGAACTGGATATCACAAGTTCTCACTCATAAGCGGACCTGGAACAATTATCATAATACTCTAAAAGAATAATTGTCAGTAATGGGAAACTGCCAGGAAGGGGTGGAGAAATGGCATTAACTGTAGTGGGAATATTCCTGGTGAAGGGGAGGCACACTTATTAACAAGGATACCTACATAATGAGCATTTGTATAACTAACCCTGAATTGTACTCCACATCTTTAAAAAAAATTAAAATAAAAAGGAAAATTTGAAAATGACTCAGAATGTTTACAGATAGCCTTGTACTCCTCTCTCATATTTGGGGATACAGTGGGGATATTGTGATGATCAAAATTTCACTCTTCCTGCCCACCACCTCTGGAAAGCAGGCCTCCAACTTCAGCTGGTCCAGTCAGAGCCTTCTGCATAATGATGGAAACATCTATTTAAATTGGTACTTGCAGAAACTAGGGCAGACTTAACAGTTCATGATATATGGGGTTTCCATCCAGTTTTCTGGAGTCCCAAACAGATTCAGTAGCCGTGACAGATTTCATACTGAAA
>NW_007219673.1:0-6164 GCF_000164805.1 Carlito syrichta | reverse complement strand
TATTCATGGTCATTTATGATTCCATATGGATTTCTCTAATGTCATTTCCAGGTTGATAAGAATGATGTGAGTAATTAATGGGTAATGCATTAAATCTGTAGATTGACTTGGGGAAGATGAACATGTTAACAATGTTGATCTCCAGTTCATGAATATGGATTTTTTTTTTCATTTATTTGTGTCATTTTCATTTCTTTGAGCAATGTTTTGTAGTGTTCATTGTAAAGGTATTTCACTTCTCTTGTTTGGAAGATACCAAGGTACTTCATTGGGGGGGGCTATTGTGAATGAGATTGTGGTCTTTATTTTGTTCTCTACCTGTTTGTTGTTGTATAAAAATACAACTTTCCTTTGCACATTGATCTTGTACACTGAGACTTGACTAAAATCCTATATCAGTACAGAAGGTTTTTGACTGATTCTCTTAGATTTTCAAGGTATTAAATCATATTGTGATCAAAGAGGGATAGTTTGACTTCCTCTTTTTCTTTTTGAAGCCCTCTGATTTTCTTCTCCTGTCTGACTGCTCTAAGACTTCCAACACTATGTTGAGCAAAAGGGGTGAAAGTGGGCAGCTTTGTCTTCCTCCGGTTTCCAGAGGAAATGCTTTCAACTTTTATCAATTTATCAGTATGATGCCTGTGAATTTATCATAGATGACTCCTACTATTTTGAGATATCCTCTCTTTATGCTTAGGTGCTCAAGGCTTTTTTTTTTTTATCAAGAAGAGATGCTAGATTTTGTGGAAAGCTGTTTCCGTGGGGAATGACATATTTAAATGGCAGGAGTGCAAACTAGTCAAATCTCTATGGAAAATAGTGTGGCAACTTCTAAAGTAACAGGAAATTGACTTTGCATATGATCCAGCAATCTCCCTTATGAGAATATGCTCAGAGGGAAAAAAATGTTCTACCAAAAAGGGACCTGCACACTTATGTTTATTGGTGCACTATTCACAATAGCAAAAACATGAACCAACTCTACTGCCCATTGAAAGTAGATGGGAGAAAGAAAATGTGATACATACACATAATAAAATATTACACAGTCATAAGAAAGGAAAAAAAACATGTACTTAGCAAGTCAGATGGAATTTGAGACAATCATACTTAGTGATCTACCATAGAAACAAAGAACTAAATACCATTATTCTCACTCATAATCACAATAGCACAAGGCAGGAATTGTCAGTTGTGGAACACTATGGGAGGATGTGGAAAGAGGCATGTGCCAACACAAATGGTATTGGTGCTAAACCAGGGGAAGTGAAGACCAGTTGGAGGCTCAAACTTCACCTGAATATAGATTACTTATCTAACTCTGACTTGTACCCTACACTATATAACAATATGAAGTAAAAAAAAATATAAACAGTAATTCTATATCCAGTGGCACTATGCTTCAAAATAAAGGAAAAATAAAAGGATTTTTTAATAATCAATAATGCAGATAAATTATTACTTGATGACATGCTCTACAAGAAATTCAAATGGAAATTCTTCAGAATCACAGGAAAGATAGTAGACAGTCTTGAATCCACAGTAAAAAATGAAAACCTCAAAAAGAGAGAAAAAGGTAAAAGAGAGGATAGAAAATAAACAAAGAAAAGCGTTTACTTCACTCACATGAGGCTCTAGTCCGGAGAAAACCAATCTATTGTGGTCAGTGGCAGAAAACCAGTTACCTTGGTTTGGGAAATGGTGAGCAGCTATTGATGGGAAAGGTGCATGAGGGAAGAACCTGGTGTCCCTGGAGAAGTTGGAATACTCTACAGTTGAATCTGGATGGAGAGTATATGTAAATCTTTACTCAGTTGCATGTTTAGGATTTCTGTCCTTTATTCTATTTGTGTTTTATCACAATTAAAAAGACCAAATCTGGAATGTGTTAAAGAAATATGAACAAAGAAATAAGAATCATTATATATTTATGGAAACTCACTCCATTAATGAGAAGTGTAAAATGTGTCTGAAAATGTGCTAAAGAAGCAAAAAAATTGATAAAGAAGAAAGAAAAACTTAAATTTATTCGACTTTGGCACTATTCATTATCTCTTTTGGGTTCCCTCCAATCAGAAGACATTTAAGTCATTGTGCTTACAAGAGAGGCCCTCACACTCCCATTGGCTCTTTCCAAGACACTTCACTCACTAGTGGATTTGCATAGTGTCCCCTAGGGAGGATCTTCCCTTGTGAGTCTGAGATGAGATCAGCTCTAATCTTGCCTTGACTGATGAGAACTCCTCCATTCCACTTCCCCAAGTGAGATTTCCTGCTTAGATCCTAGGGTTGCTGATATGCTGGGACCCAGATAAGAACAGAAGAAGATGAAGAAGGAAATGGCATTGGGGATGAGTTCTGGGGACCCCACTGCCTCTTTTGTGTGTTCTGTCCACGTGTTATATGTGCATGTGTTGTCCTCCAGGATGGGGCATATGATGTTTACATGTGTGAAACTGAGGAACGTTCCAGAAAGACCAAGGACCTTTTTTATGGTAAAAGCTCAGACACAGAAAGTAGGGATGATGAAGAAAACATCCGGACTCCCACTGTGCCTTGCATCTATCTCTTGGGTTCTTCTTTGAAATAATATGTTTTTGGACTATTAATCAAAATGACATACACAAAAAATGATTTATTCAAAAGTAATTTTATAAAAAGAAAATTTAACTATTGTGAATGGGATCATGCTTTTTATTTGGCTTTCTGTTTGTTTGTTGTTGGTGTATAGAAATCCTACTGTCTTTTGCAGATTGATTTTATACCCTGAGACGTTGCCAAAGTCCCTTATCAGTGCAAGGAGGTTTTTGACAGATTCTCTTGGGTTTTCAAGTTATAGAATCATGTCATCCACAAAGAGGCATAATTGACTTCCTCTTTTCCTATTTGGATACTGCTGATCTCCTTCTCTTGTCTGATTCCTCTAGCTAGTGCTTTCAACTATGTTGAAAAGGAGTGGTGAGAGTGGGCATCCTTGTCTTTTTCCAGTTTTCAGGGGAAATGTTTCCAATTTCGGTCTATTTAGCAGTATGCAGACTGTGGGTTTCTCTTAGGTGGCTCTTATTATGTTGAGGTATGTTCCATTTATGCCTGGATGTTCAAGGTTTTTTATTGAGTGGTGCGGGATTTTATCAAAAACTTTTTCTGAATCTAATGATATAATCATATGGTTTTTGTTTTTACATCTGATGTATTTAATTATGTTAATGATCTTATGAATGATGAACCAGTCCTGCATCCCAGAGATGAAGCCTTCTTGGTCGTGGTGAATTATTCTTGAGATGTGTTATTGAATCCAATTTGCCAGGATCTTGTTGAGAATTTTAGCATTAATGTTAATCAAGGATATTGGCCTGAAGTTCTCTTTCTTTGTTTGATCTTTACCTGTTTTTGTCATCAATGTGGTTACCTTTATAAAATTATTTGGGATGAGTTGAATCTTTATCAATTGCCTGGAATACTTTCAGTATTATTGGTTTCAGTTCCTCCATGTATGTTTCGTAGAATTCTGCTGGAAAACCATTTGGTCCAAGGCTTTTTTTTGTGTGTGTGGGAAATGTTCTTATGGCACAGTCAATTTCCTGGATTGTTATTGGTCTGTTTTGAGTCTCAGTTTCTTCTTGTTTCAACTTGGGGAGGTTGTGTGATATGAAAAAGTCCTCCATTTCCTTTAGGATTTCAAGTTTGTTACCATATAAGTGTACATAGTAGCCTGTGATAACCTTAAAATCAAATACCTTGGCATCTTCCTAACCAGAGATGTGAAAGACCTTTACAATGAAAACTACAGAACACTGCTCAAAAAAATCAAAGATGACAAAAACAAATGGAAAAATATCCCATGCCCATGAACTGGAAGAATCAACATTGTTATGATGTCCATCCTACCCAAGGCAATCTGTCAGCTTAAGGCAATACCCATTAAGTTACCAGCAGCATTCTTCTCAGACCTGGAAACAACAATACAGGAATTCATATGGAAACATAAATGTCCATGAATCACCAAAACAATCCTCAGCAAAACAAAAACAAAACAAACAAACAAACAACAACAAAAAACAAGCAGGAGTTATCACAATCCCAGACTTTAAACTGTATTAAAAAACTACATAATAAAAACAGCCTGGTATTGGTACAGGAACAGGAATATAGACCAATGGAACAGGATAAAGATTCCAGAAGCAAAACCTCAAGTTCGTAACCAACTCATCTTCAACAAAGCCTCCACCATAGATGACTGGGGAGAGGAGAACCTATTCAGTAAATGGTGCTGGGAAAATTGACCGACCACAAACAGAAGATTAAAACAAGACCCCTACCTATCACCATACACAAAAATCAACTATAAATGGCTCAAAGGTCTAAATGTAAAACCTCAAACTATAAAAACCTTAGAAAATGCAGAAGATACCCTTATGGAAATTGGAACTGGCTACCAATTCCTGGTCAAAACCCCAAGCACCTGTGCCATAAGAAATAAGATAGATAAGTGGGACCTCATCAAACTGACAAAGTTCTGCAAAGCCAAAGAAACTATCAAGTGATCAGGAAGACAGTCCACAGACTGGTAAAAAATATTTACCAACTGTTTGTCTGACAAAGGTCTAACATCAAGTATCTATGAGGAACTCAAACATACTGAAAAGAAAAAAAAAACACAACTAAAGCAACCCAATTTCAAAGTGCACAAAAGATATGAATAGACAGTTCTCAAAAGATGAGCAGCCAAAAGATACATGAAAAAATGCTCACCCTCAGTAGTCATCAAAGAAACGCAAATTAAAACTACACTGAGGTACCACCTAACTCCAGTTAGGTTGACCATGATGAATAACTGAAAAACCAACAGATGTTGGAGAGGATGTGGCAAAAAGGGAACATTTCTACTCTGTTGGTGAGAGTGTGTATACTAGGACAGCCTCTGTGGAACACAGTGTGGTGATTACTGAAAGATCTAAAAATCGACCTTCCATATGACCCTGCAATCCCCCTACTGGGAATATACCCAGAAGAACTCAAATCACTCTATAAAAAAGATACCTGCAGATGTATGTTTATTGCAACATTGTTTACAGTAGCAAGAACATGGAACCAACCATGCTGCCCATCAAAAGAGGACTGAATTTTTAAAATGTACACATATGCGATGGAATATTACAGAGCCATACAGAAGAACAAAATTGTGAACTTCATAGCAACCTGGATGGATTTAGAGTCTATCATACTGAGTGATTCTTCACAGAAACAAAGAACTGGATATCACAAGTTCTCACTCATAAGCGGACCTGGAACAATTATCATAATACTCTAAAAGAATAATTGTCAGTAATGGGAAACTGCCAGGAAGGGGTGGAGAAATGGCATTAACTGTAGTGGGAATATTCCTGGTGAAGGGGAGGCACACTTATTAACAAGGATACCTACATAATGAGCATTTGTATAACTAACCCTGAATTGTACTCCACATCTTTAAAAAAAATTAAAATAAAAAGGAAAATTTGAAAATGACTCAGAATGTTTACAGATAGCCTTTGTACTCCTCTCTCATATTTGGGGATACAGTGGGGATATTGTGATGATCAAAATTTCACTCTTCTTGCCCACCACCTCTGGAAAGCAGGCCTCCAACTTCAGCTGGTCCAGTCAGAGCCTTCTGCATAATGATGGAAACATCTATTTAAATTGGTACTTGCAGAAACTAGGGCAGACTTAACAGCTCATGATATATGGGGTTTCCATCCAGTTTTCTGGAGTCCCAAACAGATTCAGTAGCCGTGACAGATTTCATACTGAAAATCAACACAGTGGAGGCTGATGATGTTGGAGTGCATTACTGCATGGAAACTACACAATAGCCTCCCACAGTAGTACAGCCATGAACAGAAGCTGCCCAGCTGGGTAGCCCAGTTGCCCACATGTGCTGCTTGTTGGGGGAGTCACTCATGAGGTTCTCTGAGTTTGTGTAAGGAAAAAATGCTGCTGGAGAATGTAAGAGGGAACAAAGAAGGGAATGTAAGGGTAGAACAAAGAAGCGGCTTTGACCTTGGAGTAGGCTTTACAGACTCCGCTCCCTTCCTGAAAACTATTTTTAAAATGTTGCAAAATTAATAACACCCTTATCAACTACACCTGCATAACTGGCTATATCTGCTTCTGTAAAATTG
>NW_007219672.1:0-7712 GCF_000164805.1 Carlito syrichta | reverse complement strand
CTCTGTGCTCTGAGAATGTGCATGGCTATATTAACATTTTGGAATTTGTTTATGCTTGACTTATGGCCAAGAATGTGATCAATCTTGGAGTATGGTGCATGTGGTGATGAGTAGAATGTATATTCTGTGGTTGTTGAGTGGAATAATCTGTAGGTATCAACTAAGTCCATTTGGTCAAGTGTCAAATTTAGGTTCTGTGTCTCCTTTTTTGATTTTTTGCCTCAATGATCTCTCTAGGGTTGTCAGTGGGGTATTTAAGTCTCCTGCTATAATAGTATTAGAGTTAATATCTTTTTTTTAGTTTATTTAGTAGTTGTGTTATAAATGCTGGTCTCCTATGTTGGGTGCATATATGTTTAGGATGGCTATTTCTTGTTGATGGATTGAACCTATTATCATTATGTAGTGTCCTTTTGTATCTTCTTAAATTTTTGATAGCTTAAAGGTTATTTTGTCTGATATTAAGATTGCAACTCCTATCTTTTTTTGTGATCCACTTGCCAGGATACTCATTTTCCATCCTTTAACTTTGAGTCTGTGTGCATCCGTTGTAGTGAGATAAGTCTCCTGGATGCAACCAATAATGGGGTCATGGTTTATTGTCCAGTCCACCATTCTTTTTCTTTTCAGTGGTGCATTTAGTCCATTCACATTCAGGTTAATTATTGATATGTGGCAGTTTTTCCCTGTCATGAGGTTCTTATAGTGTTGTTGTTGTTCCTGTTTATTTGTTGTCTTTCCTTTGGTTTTGGGGTTGATTAATGTGTGTTTTCCATCTTTTCCCTGTACTCCTGTGAAGAACCTTGTCATTCTTTTCTCTTTTTCTTCTGTGTTTAATACTTTCTTAAGTATTTCTTGTAGAGGTGGTCTGGAGCAGCATAAGTTCTTAGTGACTGGATGTCTGGGAAAGATTTTAATTCTGCCTCACTGATGAAGCTTAGCTTGGCTGGGTAGGTTATTCTTGGTTGCAATTGTTTATCTTTGAGAACTCTGAAGATTGGGCTCCATATTCTCCTAGCCTGAAGGGTTTTTTTTATATAAATCTGCTTCTATTTTAAGTGGTCTTCTCTGGTAGATAGTCTGACCTTTTTCTTTTGCTGCCTTTAGGATTTTTTCTTTTATACCTACTTTGTTTAGGCTAATTCTTATGTGTCTGGGAATTGGTATTCTCATTTGTTATCTTCGAGGGATTCTCAGAATCTCTTGTGTTTGAATTTTTCATCACTGATGAGATGAGAGAAGTTTTCTTCAATAATTTCATGGAATGTTTTTTCCAGTGTGGTCTCTTTCTCTCTTTCTGCCTCAGAAGTCCAGTTACTCTTAGATTCAGTCTCTTGAAGTAATCATTCACCTCTTGAAGGTTTTGTTCTGTCTTTTATAGTTCTTTTCTATGTTTTTGACAGTTTGGGTTAGTTCTGTATTTTGGTCTTCAAGCTCTGAGATTCTTTTTTCTGCTTGGCTAATTCTGCTTTCCATGCTTATTGGTTTGTTATTTATTTCCTTCACAGTATGCTTTACTGCTGTTATTTCTGTTATCAGCTTCTTCCTGTTTTCTTCTTGTCTCTCCTCAATTTTTAAAATTCTCTCTATTAATTCCTGATGTTTGGGCTTGTTGCATGTGACCAGTAATTCTGGGGGTTCTTCATTGTTTGCATTCTAAATGCTGTTTTCTTAGTGTCTGACCTTCCAGGGGTCTGTGTGAGACCTATATTCATCTTTTGATTTTTCTTCATTTGTGCAGATTTTTTCTGACTACTTTTTCCTTCCTCCACCCTGTCTTCTTTAATTCTGTTGTTCAGGGGTGGACGGGTTGCTTTTACTTCTGTTTGTTCAGTCTCCTATTCTTCCTTATGTATATATACCCTCTCGCTTTGTTCAATTCTAGAGCTAGACTATAGATTGGGGGCAGAACTTTTTGTGGTTTTGAGATTCAATTAAGGGGGGAGTTGTGATTCAAGATCTATCTGCAGATCCCAGTATCCGCTGACAGGTGTATGGATAACCTGGAACCCACTTCCCACTGCCTTGCAATCTTTCCATGCAGTGGGGTTATAGGTTTACTCCCTGAAAGCAAAATGAGGTTAACAATGGAAGTGAATGGAGCAGGGAGTTTGGGGAAGAGGGGAGTGGAGAGAGAGAGGAGTGAGAGGGAAAACAGACAACATACCAACTCTGAAATGAAAAGAGACACAAAGACTGAAACAAGTAACAAGAAAAACAATAACAGCAACAACAAACTAACCAACAACCATACAAAAGAACTAAAACATACAATCATGTAAACTGACAAGCTAACCAACCTCCTTATTGGTGTGCTATTCCTCTATACAAAGATGGGGTCTAAAGAGAGAAAAAAAGAATAGAATAAAGTTAATAAACTAAGAGAACCAAGGCATGTAAACATTATTGATAAGAGTTAGAAGAGAGAGAAAACATGATGGGTAAGACAAACAGACAAAGAATTAAAAGAAAAAAATTATAATGTGGAACCAAGCACATTCTGAGACGTTTCCTTTAAGTCCAATATCATTTCAGCTCTGATTTCTAGCTGTCTTTGCAGGCTGGTAGATTTCTTCAGAGTTAGGGTTAGTTGCCCCTGGCCTGCTGTGGAGAGTGGTTCAAATCTGGGCTGCCTGCACAATCTGCCACTCAGATCTGGCCTGTGTGTATTTAGCAAGGGAAAAGAGCTTTTGTCCTTCCCATTTTGATGTTGTTACCTTGGATCCTGATCCAGTGATGCTGGTCTCACCTCATTGCTCCAGCTGATCTTTTTCCACTGCAGCTGGAGACTGCCAGGGGATTCAAACTGGAAGTCAGAGGCCACCCAGGATGGGAGGGAGCAGGCAATGGTAGTGGCAGTGGCAGCTGCCACTTCACGGTGCATGAAATGAGCTGCATGAACCTGACTCTGAGTGAGGGTTAGGGCATGGCAGTGGCAGCAGTAGTGGCAGTTTCAGTAGAGTGTGCTTGGGAGGGCTTCATGGTCCAGAGCTGTGGGTCACCTCAGGCATGTGTGGGGTTCCAGTCTATGCTGAGCAGGGGGGGAAAATGAGAAAGAAAGAGACAGAGAAACAGTAGGATTGGGAGGACTCTCTCCTAGGTAGAAAAGAGTGAGAGAGAGTGCAAATTTATTTTCACCCCATGTCTCTTTAATAGGGAAAAAAAAATCACACAAGGGAGGGCAAAACCATACAAGCAAGATATATGTTAGTGTCTAAACTATGCTTATCTTAACATCTATGCTAAGTTAAAAGCAAGGCAATCCCTTAAGAAAGACAGCCTCTGGGCTAGGTATGGCACCACTCTGCTATCCAACGAATAGCAACCAAAGTCAGGGGAGACAAAGGAAATATAGGCTTGGCTCCTTGAATACAAGCCAAGAAACATAAGGACCTTGTCAGCTTATGCTCTGGTTTCCTTCATCTCCTCCTTTTCTTTTAAGTGCAGTTGATGGACTTCTACTTGGAGCTCTCTGATGGCACATTCTCCTGCCTGGATGCAGACTGGGAAACAAAACAGTAAAATCAAAATCAGCACTCCCAATGCTATTAAAGGATATACTGTAGACCATAAGCTATGTGACAATACCAACAACTTAATTTTACCAAGAATATCATTAACCAATGAGCTAGCAGGCAATAAAGGTGACCCAGCTATAGAAATATTTACAATATCTTGATGTAATCGAACAATATTCAAAGAAGCATTATTTGAAGACCAAATTCTCAGCAAATGATTTCTAACCAGATACCAATGCCATTCAGAATCATTATAAGGCTTAGAGGTTATACAAATCCATTGGAACTCTGCATGACATCATAACATAACCTGAGTCTTTACAGCAGCAACTTGGTCTCCAAGGACTAGAACCATTTGTTCCAATGTTTTGAGTTGCACCTCCAATTTATCATCAATGGCTTCTTGGCTGGATAGAGCAGTGAAATGTTCTTAGCCAGATTGTCCACGTACTGAGCAGTGTGTATTTCTTGACTCAAAGCCATTGCTAAAGTGGTGGCTCCTGCAATCAACGTAACCAATGCAGTAACATCGGCAACTAAAAGTCCAATAAATCTTCACTGGCAGTCAAGCAGGTTGGACATTTGAGAAAGCACATGCCAGCCAGAGTCCTGATACTATGGCCCAGAAATATTTACAGTCATCATAACAAAAGAGGGTTGATGCAATACCACAACTTGCTGTTCTCTATTTTGAGGAGAGACACAATTAGTGAGATTACAATGAGAACACTTCAAGGAAAAATAAGGAGATTCCATAGTAATTTTCCAGGGTCCTGCCTATAAAATGTAAGGGGTGGAAACACAGGCAAATACCTCATGGAAACCATTGTAAGATGGCTGGTTAGATTCGGACTGGTGGGAGATGAGAATGGGCACTAAAGCCACCATAAGTTTCCAAATACCAAGCTGAGGGCATCCTGCTGGGGTGGAAATAACCATCTCCACCCACCCTTCAAAAGTTTCAACAAACTGTAGTTCAGTCTTAACTTGTGGGTTAGGAGTAGCCCAGTCCATGACCGCTTCATTAGTGCCAGGGATACAATGCCAGGTAGCCATAGGATAATGACACTTATGCCAGGGTGGAATTTGAGAAAACAAAAATGAGACTGCCTCAGAACAGGGGGTACTCTGGGAGGTGGTGCCTTTGTAAAAGGTATAGTACAAGACCACAGTGGGTTATACAAAGACATGATCCACTCTCTTTTCATTCAAGGCTAGTGCTCCATGCCCTGAGACATAAATCCATGAGTATATTTAAAAGTAGAAATAATCAGCACACAACCTGGATCCCCTATGATAAGCAGGTGCCACAAATGTGAAAAACAAATGGGTGCTTTTTTAGACCACCCTTCATAAGAAAAGTCACCAACCCACTGCAGAGTAATAGACTCAGTGAAGGGGTGGCCCAATATAGAAGTACTACTAACATATACTGGGACTGAAGGTCCCTTGAAAGGAGGGTTCAGGCATATAAGGCAAACTGTGGCCCCTAACTGTACCCATCTGGCAAGCCATCACAGCAACCATGGCCAGGAACAAGGTAGATGGGTCAGATGTGACCCCTCTGCTGCTTCACACTATTACTATTGGGTCCATAAGTTCGATAATGACTCCTAAGATTGATGTTCTCTTTCTGTCCAGAGACTTTCCCTTTTTTATCCAAATTGTTCCCCAGCCCTTGTCCTTGTGCAAATACCCTACATTCCCCAGCCCAATGCTTTTGAATAAATATTGGGGTAATTGAATGAAGTACAGGTGCCCAATAGTTTTCTTGTCAAATTTGGAGACACATCTTTGAGCAGAACAAACAAGTTTGCACATAGGATGCAGAAGGTAACGAACATGGAAATTTCATATATGATGAAAAAAGAGTAGGTTAGAATTATTACCTCCACTTGGGTTGGCATGATGGATGTGCATGAGGGGGCTCTACTATACTTCTAAAAATAAGGGAATTGTTCTTAAATAAGGCATCTTGTGAATGAAGACATATAAATTAAATTGCTACAGTAGTATAAATACCACACTTGCATCTAACCAAAAAAAAAAAAAAAATGATACAAGTAGAATACAAAAATGAGGAGTACTGAGTGTGTGTTGAGGTGCAGGTTGGATTTATGATCTAACTCTCAGTGCATGGGGTAGAAAACATAAATTGCATATAAAAAAATGAAATCCAGGGTGGGGCAAGATGGTGACGGGCAGTTCTGTCTGTGAAACTCTCCACCGAGGAGAAGGCAAAGAGACTCTAGTTCTCTCCCCGGAGGTTGTGGATCCCATTGTCTGCAGCATGCTCTCACACGGAGCTTGACTGTAGAGTTTGCTGAGGCATCACCAAGGTCTGCGCAGCTACTGTGGTGGTTGCTGCTGCTGCCGCCGCTGCCACCCCTGCTGCCATGACCAGCAGCCATTCCACATCACACTGCCAGTGCCTAGGGGTGAGCGGCCGCTGCTTCCTCAGAGGTAGCCAAGTGGCTGTCGCTTCCTCCTCCGAGAGCGGCTGCCACCTCCTCCTCTGAGAGTGGCCACCACCTCCTAAGAGGCAGCCAACCTGCTGCCTCCTTCTCTGAGGCAGCCGCCGATCAGAGGCAGCCATTACACATCGCACCGCCTGTGCCAGTGGCCGAGCCGCCACCACCACCACTGCTACTGCTGCTGCTGCTGCCGCCGCTGCTGCCAAGACAGGCATTCCACATTGCACGATCAGTGCCTGAGGGGTGGGTGAACAGCTGAGATACAGACCATCTGGAGTGAGGGATAACACCGCCTGCTGGCGATTCAAGGTTTGGGTGAAAGTTTATTTTGGGGGGAACAAGATGGAGATGGCATAGGTGTACTTGTGAGATTCTCCAAAAGTGAGTTCCCAAAAAGACTCTTAATTTTCTTCCCTGAAACCCTAGCCCACCACCAGCCGTGCTGGTCCGAGGTCTGGGGACCTTCGGTCCCATGCAGGGCCAGATATTGCAGCCCGCTGCTGCTGCTGTTCCACTGTGTGCATGGGAGTCTTGGGTCTCAGCTAGCTCCCCGGCTACATCGTCTCTCCCCCGGCACCCAACACCAAGCCGTTGGTCACTCAGGGAGGCTCTGGGCACCTGCCCCTCAGAGACACTGGTCCCATTCTTGGCTGAAGTACCTTGTGGGAGGCCCAGTGTCACTCTCACCACTTACCGCCTGCCAGTTGGAGCTTTAGAGCTCTGGAGCTCTGGGCCCACCCTGGCTGAGGCACTCAGCCAGTGATGCCAAGCTTGGGGACCCAGACAAGTGGAAAGAAAGAGATCTATGAAAGAAAATCTGCCTCTGCCTTCCTGCAGCAGAGATTTCCATTGCGCTGCCCACCTATCAACAAACGCCACCTCAGTTTCTAAGGTAATTGCTAAACAGGAGACAAAACCCCACCCCTAAGCTGAATCAGATAAAAACAACTCCCAGGCAGCGAAACCCAAGTTGTGAGTAAACCTAGATGCCTGCAACAAAAAACAAAGGGGAGAGGCCGGAGATCAGAGCTGAAGTGATTTTAGTCTGATTTATTATTGTGACTTATAATTTTATCATTTTGACTGTTTACTTTGATCATGTCCATTGTTTGCCTTCTGACTTACACTGTTTCATGATTATATTGGTCTGTCTCTGTGTAGCTACCAGTATTCTTTAGGGAATCTTTCTTACATGTCTTTTTTCATTTCTTTTCAGCCTTGTGTCTCTTTCTAACCTGATAGTTGGTATGTATGTCTGTTTTCCCTCTCGATCTTCTCTCTCTCTAACTACCTATTGATGCCCCTTTCCTCCATTATTTTCCTCTTTTATACCCCCATTGTAATCTAGGAACCAAGACTACATACTGCTGAATGGACAGATTGTAAGGCAGAGGGAAATAGGTTCCAGTGTGCTCATACACCTGTTTGTGGATACTAGAATCAGCATATACACTCTGAACCACAGTTTCCCTCTTTTTTTTGTGAGATGGAGTCTCACTGTCGCCCAGACTGGAGTGCAGTGGCTGCTTCCGGCCACCGCAGCCTCAACCTGCTGGGCTCCGGTGATCCTTCTGCCTCAGCCTTCCGAGTAGCTGGAATTAAAGGCACGCACTACCAAGCCCACCTAATTTTTTGATTTATTGTAGAGATGAGGTCTCACCTGCCCAGGCGTGTCTCGAACCCACAGGCTCAGGCAGTCCACTCACCTCAGCCTCCCAAA